>NW_020665066.1:2529572-2548755 GCF_002925995.2 Terrapene triunguis
TGTCTAACTACAGTATTAATACTTAATGTAACTGTAATTTCATCAATTATTGCTGTATCTTTAAATCCCTAGAGTAACTGAATTCATCCAAGATACCTATCTAATCAGTAATTATATTATGTGGTAACTGACTCTGGAGATTAATTACTAAAACCTCAGGCTTAATCAGGAGGATTGAGTGATTGAATCAGTTCTTTCTGTAAAAGAAGTGCCCAGTGAGAGGCCCACAGATGTTTAAGGTTTAAATATTTTTGCCACACAATGAAGGTAAACTCTAAATGATTCCCATAAAGCCAAAACTGCATTGTTCCTTGTGTGTTACTTGGGCCTTGTCTACACTGCCACTTTACTTTCTCGTTAAGGTGTGTGAAAAAACACACCCCTGAGCACTTCAAGTTTCAGCGCTGTAAAGTAGCAGTGTAGACCGCGCTCCCAGCGCTGGGAGCTACTCCCCTCATTGGGGTGTTTTTTTTATAGCGCTGGGAGAGCTCTCTCCCAGCCCTGGTGCCACAACTACACAGCCATGTTAAAGCGCTGCCACGGCATCGCTTTAACATTAATAGTGAAGACATACCCTTACTTAATACCATCACTTTTAGCACTTTATGCTTGCAAAGCACTGTACAAACACAAGCCAATTAATTTTCACAACGGGAAAGAATCATACCTGTTTTTACAGATTGAGAAACAGACACAGAAAGCTTGAAGCCTACATTTTCAAGTGACTATTAATTTTGGGTGCCCAACTTGAAACACCTTAAAGAAGACTCCTTTTCAGAGATTGGGAGCGCAGCACTTTCTGAAAATTGGACACACGTAGGATGTTTTAAGTTGCTTTAGATGCCTTTAATTTTGAGTGTTCAATTTTTAGACTCTTAGGGCCTGATCTTCAGAGGAACTGATCACTGACTGCTCCTAATGAAATCAATGGAAGGCATAGGTATTCAGCACCTCTAAAAAGCAGATGCAAACTGTTCAATACTTGACACTCAGAGTGACACATTCAGGCCTTCTGGACTGATTTCCAACATGACTCCCCCTCACTTAAATTAAAGCTGTGGATCGGCACTTCTGACAGGCACACCCTTAGTGAGCTCACCATGCTCACACAGGAAGTCTGCAACAGAGCTTGCCTTAACCATTAACCTTCCTATCTTTACGATCATACACATTCAGGTGGTGCAGCAAAAGGCAGGTGTCTATTTGTATAAGGTTGTCTTAACACTTGGCTTGACAGAAATGGATCACTGAAATACATTAAAATTGCACTAAAAACAAGTAATGTCCAAATTTTAAATATCAAATTTTAAACATCTGATCCTGAAGACTCTTAGGGCTTGTCTACCCTACTGTGCGGGGTTGATCTAAGATACGCAACTTCAGCTAATAACTGAAATCAATGTACTTAGCTCTACTTACCATGGTGTCTTCACTGCGGTAAGTCGACAGCTGACGCTCTCCCGTCAACTCTGCTTGCGCTTCTCATTCTGGTGGAGTACCAGAGTTGACAGGAGAGCACTCTGCAGTTGATTTATTGCATCTATACTAGACGCGATAAATTGACCACCATTGGATCCATCGCTGCCCGCCGATCGGGCTGGTAATGTAGACAAGCCCTAAATCACATAATTATAATCCCATAGAAGTCTGTGCTCCCACTGGGGTACTGCATAGGTGGTACTCACTATAGGGCAGGAGTAAGGGTTTACAGCATCAACCTCAGAAGCTGTGGTAACTAAATGCTACTGATTCACTAACTGTATTCTTCCTAGCACAGTATCAAAAGAGGCTTCAGACTCCTGCAGGCCTATATAACAGGGGCGCTGTATGTAGGCACCTTGCTGCATACAGTTAACTCGGGAAGTGCAAGGGGGGAGCTACCCACACCTACCACAGACAAGCGAGGGGGCTAGGCAAGCGCTTGCTCAGAAGGGAGTTGGACATCCTAGCCCCTCAGTCTGACGGACTCCAGCCACTGAAGACACCGAGTCAGGCCACAAACATGGAGGGCAATAAAAATAACACACGTGGGGCCTTATTTCACCTGGGTTTTCCTGGACCCTTCTCCTTGCAATCACTGGGGACAGAAATGTACTCGGGGTGAGTCACAGCCATGCCTGCAGGGGTTTGAGCTTTAAAGACAAACAAACACCCACAACAGAGCTGCAATTGGCAACCACTTCCGCGCGCCCACCATTTCCTCGCGTCTGTCCCTTTAAATACCCAGGCGCGACTAGGTCCCGCTCCCCAGCCACACGCTCTCAACTCCCCCTGAGCCAATGCTCCCGCTCCTTATACCCGGACGCGCGCGCAGCCGCGAGCGCGCACCCCTCCCTCCCCTTTTTCCCGCCCACACCAAGCTGCCCTCGCGCCTTGATTGGCTAAGCGCTCCTGCGCCGGATAGTCAACATGGCCCGCGTGCAGAGTCGTGGTTCCTTGCGGACCAATCGAGGTGAGTTTTACTGTGCGGGCTTCCTGAGCGTCGCCCAATGGGAAGCGGTCTTCTTGACGGCGGCGCAGCCCGAGTGAGTCTGTCTGAGAAGAGCTTAAGCGCCGCTGGTGGGGCCGTGAGGAGACGCGAGGCCCGGGCAGGTGAGGGCCGGTGGTGCCGGTCTGAGCTCCTTGTCCTTTCCCGGCTGTAGCTAGTGGGGGGGGGTCCCTTGCCTGGGTGCGAGGCCCGCCCTCCCTGTTTGCGGTTGGGGCGGGTGGAGGCGGCCTCCCTAGGCTGGGGTGGGGCTCCGGGAGTGGCGTGGGAGGCCCGGGGCGCCCCACTGGCGTGGGGCGGGCCTAGTTCCGAGCGGGCAGCGTTGCGCGGAGCTTCTGTCGCTGCGCCGGGAAAGTTCGGCTGTGTGGGGCGTCTCAGTGATTGAAGGCCTGGCGTGAGGATCCCCGGCCCCGCGTGCCTCCGCTCTGCTCCCCTGCGGGGAGGCCGGGACCTGGGGGCGCTCCTTCCCCCACCGCTCTGTTCACCTCGCTGCCACCCCGTCTCTTCTCCGGGTGCCCTGGGCAGGGAGTTCACTTCTTCTACTCCCCTGCCCCGATTGCACGCTGCTGCCTCTCCCCAGGCATACTGAGAGAGTGCGTAAGAATCTTATTATCCTACTCATTTGGTAACTGCATTTCATATTATCAAGCGGGCTGGACCTTGCACGTTGAGACATTCACAGCAGACGGGCAAAGGAAAAAGTATAGAGACACTAGGGGAAGGAAAAAACAGCTAAATTATCCAAGTCACCTTGACTTATTGCCTGCTGTGTGCCAAGAGTAGGCCTTTAAAAGGAGTTTAAATATGGGCAAAGAAGAGGTCATGTGAACCAGCTTAAAGAATTTCTGTCCATTCCCTATTTTTATTCCTCTTAAGTTTCCCCAGCAGGAATATAAAGTTGATAGTTGGTTGCTGCCTACAAAGTTATGTATAAAAGGTCTGACACAGACATTGTAACTTTCTTCTGGGGTTTGGCTTACCCATGAGTTGGGCCCTACCAAATTCACAGTCCATTTTGGTCAATTTCAGGGTCATAGGATTTTAAAAATAGTAAATTTCATGGTATTGTAATTGCAGGGGTCCTGACCCAAAAAGGAGTTGTGGTTGGGGGGTGGCAAGGTTATTGTAGGGGGGGTTGTGGTACAGCTACTCTTACTTCTGTACTGCTGCAGGCGGTGGCGCTGCATTCAGAGCTGGGCAGCTGGAGAGTGGGAGCCCAACTCTGAAGGAAGAGCCAGCAGCAGCACAGAAGTAAGGATGGCAAGGTATGCCACCCTTACTTCTGTACTGCTGCCTGCAGAGCTGGGCTCTCAGTCAGCAGCCACCAGTCAGCAGCCGCTCAGCTCTGCGGACAGCAGCACAGAAGTAAGGGTGGCACGGGTATGGCATTGCTATCTTTACTTCTGCACTGCTTCTGGCGGGGTGCTGATAGCCCACAGCTGCCACTCTCCAGTTGCTCAGCTCTGAAGGCAGCACAGAAGTAAGGGCGGCAATACCATGATCCCCCTTAAAATAACCTTGTGACCCCCCCCTGCAATTCCTTTTTGGGTCAGGACCCTCCCTCACTTTGAGACACTTTGGTCTCCCCCATGAGATTGGTATAGTATAGGGTAAAAGTGCACACAAGACCACATTTCATGGTCCATGATGTGTTTTTTGTTTTTAAGGTAGGCTGGGGGAGGCGGTGCCAGCCTGTGGGACTCCCCAAAGCACAGGGCCCGGAGTGGTTCCTGGGGATGGCTCTGATGCCTAAGGGCCAACCAAGACTGGGGGTTTATTGAGCTAAGTCAGGCGTGGGTAAACTTTTTGGTCTGAGGGCCACATCGGGTTTCTGAAATTGTATGGAGGGCTGGTTAGGGGAGGCTGTGCCCCCCCAAACAGCCAGGTGTGGCCCAGCCCCTGCCCCATCAGACCACCCCCCCTCCTTCTTGCCCTCTGATGTCTCCTCCCCCCGGAACCCCTGCCCCATCCACACACCCCTGCTCCCTATCCCCTGACTGCCCTGAATCCCCCGTCCCTGACTGCCTCCCGCTGCCCCATCCAACCCCTCCTCTCATTCCTGACTGCCCCCTGGAACCCCTCCCCCATTCAGCCCCTCTGTTCCCCGCCCTCTGACCACCCTGACCTCATCCACACCCCTGACCACCACCCCGAACTCCCTTGTCTTCTATCCAACCCCCCTGCTCCCTGCCCCCTGACTATGCTGCCTGGAGCGCTGGTGGCTCTACAGCCGCGCTTCCCAGAGCACCAGGGCAGGCAGCCACGCTGCCCGGCTGGAGCCAGCCACACCACAGCACAGAGTACCGAGTCAGGCCGGCTCTGCAGTTGCGCTGCCCGGCAAGAGCTAGCAGTCCCGCTCCCCAGAGCATTGCGCTAGTGTCGGGGCAAGCTGAGGCAGCGGGGGAAGGGCCGGGGACTAGCCTTCCAGGCCAGGAGCTCAGGGGCCGGGCAGGACGGCCTGGTGGGCCGTAGTTTTCCCATCGCTGAGCTAGGTGCTCAGAAACAGTAGATGGTACTTGCTTACAAAAGAGCTTACAGTCTAATTCAACAAGACATACGTGCACATGAGAAAGGGTATAACACAAGCAAAGTGATGGCATTAGACATGGTGGTTATGCTGTTTATTTACTTTTTGAGGGTGTATGTTTGGAAGGGATAAGCTAAATGGAAATAAGAGGTGAGGGGGCAGGGCAGGGGAGTAAAGGAGTAAGAAATTAGATAGGTGTGGAGTGAGGTTTAGGTGAAGACTGAGAATGGGGGATTAGGAGTTAGGGTTAGAACAAATAGCCAATCCACACAGGGGTGGAGCAAATCCAGTCAGAACTACAGAAAGTTCTCTAAATATGCAAAGGTCCAAAGGTATGCTTTGGCTTTTTGGCTGCTTTTGCCCCTACTGGCTGGAGTCTCTGGGGCTGACTCTTATACAACCCACATGGTGAGGTGGGAGAGGGGAGGCCCCACCCGGGTCCTAGTGCACCCAGAGTGTGAGGGTTCTCTCCTACACAATTCTGGATCTGGTGGCTAACTGAGTGGAGGGGTGGTCTGATCCTGACTGGGCCTCATTTTACCACTCTCTTCCCAGTGCAGCAGGCTCAGTTTCTTCCTCTATGTGTTGGCTTACATGCAACTGTAAGGACTAGAAATCTTTTTTTAAACAAAATGAAAGTTTTCTTTTTCAAAATGCATTCCCTCTTGTGGGATGGTGCCTCCTGACGTTAAGCTTGCAGGACCTTTTTCAAAGCTGTGCCTATTAGAGGTGAGCAAGCCCTCCCTTCTGGGGCTGAACCTTTGTTTTTGGGCCCTACATGGGCTGAGACCCTCCCCTACCTCCCAATTATTTCCATTCCTATGCTGCTTCAACTAACCTGTATCGTGTCTGGTTTGCATCAGGCAGACTTTAATTACAGCATGTTTCCCAGGACTAGTGAGGTGGGTGGTCTTTTTTTTTTTTTTTCTTATTTTGTTCTTCTTTGTTTTAATATTCTGTCACTAATGGCATAATTTGAAGATAATGGTTTGCTCAAGGTAACTGAGACCATAACTTGTCCTGCAAAGCTTATTGGTGGTGATGCCCAAGAAATAACTCTCTTGATTCTAAGCTCCAATATTTGAGTGCCAACAGTTACAAAACTGTAAACTGAGCTTGCTTATCATGGAAATAATTATCACAGTAAACATGGAGATGCCATGATATCACTTACTTTCTCATTGAAATGCACTGGCTCTATCATACTTAACTCTTCCAGAATTCACAGGCAATTCCGTGATCTCTGTAGGAAGAGCTTGTTTTAAAAGTTGTACTATTTTTTGATTCCTGACCTTCTCTTAAGTTTTCTCTAACTGGAAGAGCTCTGTTTGAAAGTACCCCTTCAATAAGTGTTGAAACACTGGGAAAGTTCCAGAAGACTAGAATAAAGCTAATGTTGTTCCAGATTTTAAATGGGGTAAACAGGATGACCTGGCTAATTACAGGTAGGGCAACGAGTCTGTCATGTAGGTTATGGATTCCATGACTTTCCGTGACTTCCATGACTTCTGCAGGAGCCGGTGTTGGCTCAGAAGCACAGCAGTTTGGGTGTATGGGATGGGGCAGGGGGTTGGGGGGGGAGGGGGGAGTGCGGTTCCCGGCCAATGGGAACTGCGCAGCTGGTGCTTGTGGCGGGACCAGTGCGTGAAACCCCATGGCCTATCCACCACCTAGGACCTGCAGCCAGGACACCTGGAGCCGGGTAGGGAGCCCCTGCCAGCCCCGCCAACCGCCTCCAGCACCACCGGGGGTCCTGGGCCAGTGCCCCTGGACCACCACCCTGCCCCCCTCAGAGCACCCGCAGCCCCCCCGCCTATGTTTTAGTTAGGGGTATATAGTAAGAGTCATGGACATGTCACGGGCCATGAATTTTTGTTTACTGCCCTTGACTTGTCCATGACTTTTACTAAAAATATCCATGACTAAAATGTAGCCTTAATTATAGGCCAGTCAGTCTGACATTGATCCCTGGGAAGATAATGGAGCAGCTGATATAAAACTCAGTTAATGGAGAATTTGAGGAGGGTAATGTAATTAATGCAAATCAATATGGATTTATGGAAAATAGATTCTATCAAACTAACTTGATATCTTTTTTTTTTTTCCTAATGAGATTACAAGTTTGGTTGATAAAGATAATAGTGTTGATGTAATATACTTAGACTTAGGACCACATGACACTGATTTAAAAACTAGAATGATATAAAATTAACATGCACACTTTAAATGAATTCGAAGATGGCTAACTGGTCTCAAAATTTAATTATAAATGGGAAATATCATCAAACGGGTATGTTTCTATTGGGTCTTGCAGGAATCGGTACTTGGCCCTACACTATTTAACTCTTTTATTAATGATCTGGAAGAAAACATACCATCACTGAAGTGTGCAGATAACACACACACTGGGGGAGTGGTAAATAATGAAGAGGAAAGGTCACTGATACAGAGTCATCTGGATCGTTTGCTTGAGCACAGCTTCTCAATGTCGGTTTAATATGGCTAAATGTCAATGTATACGTCTAGGAACAAAGAATATAGGCTATACTGACAGGATGGGATGCTCTGTCCTGGGAAGCAGTGACCCTGAAAAAAGATTTGGGGGTTTTGGTAGATAATTAGCTTAACATGACCTCCTGCAATGCTTGGAGGCATAGACATGGGAACCTTGAATAGGAATAAAGAGGTTATTTTATGTCTGACACTGGTACAACTGCTGCTGGAATACTGTGTCCAGCTCTGGTGCTTGAAATTCAAGAAGGACATTGATAAACTGGAGAGAGTTCAGAGAAGAGCCATGAGAATGGTTCAAGGATTAGAAAACACACCTTTTAGTGACTGAGCTATTGAGTCTGTCTTTTTAGCTTAACAAAGAGAAGGTTAAGGGGTGACTTGATCGTAGTCTGTGAGTATCTACACAGAAAACAAGTATTTAATGATGGACTCTTCAGTCTAGCATAGCGGTTCTCAAACTGGGTTGGGACCCCACAGTGAGTCACAACCCTGTTTTAATTGGGTCGGCAGGGCTGGCATTAGACTTGCTGGGGCCCGAGGCTGAAGCCCAAGAGCTTCAGCAGTGGGCGGCGGGGTTATAGGCCCCCCACCTGGGGCTGAAGCCCTTTGGCTTTGGACACCTCCCTTCCCCGCCCTGGGTGGCGGGGCTCAGGTGAGCTCAGGCTTCAGTCCCCCTTCCTGGGATCATGTAATAATTTTTGTTGTCAGAAGAGGGTTGCGGTGCAATTAAGTTTGAGAACCCCTGGGAGCAGAGAGAGGTATAATGCAATGCAATGGCTGGAATTTGAAACTAGACCAATTCAGATTGGAAATAAGGCATAAACTTTTAGCAGTGAGAATAACTAATCATCGAAACAATTTACCAACGGAAGTGGTGGGTTCTCCATCACAAATAATTATTAAATCATGATTGAAAGTTTGGGATTCTATGAATGCCCCAAACTTCTAAATTCTGACACCTCAAATTTCTAGGAGATACGCAAGTGCTTGATACTAGAATATTGCAGCAGCAATTGGTGTCTTGATGTTAATTTATTATACCTACCATGTAGGAGATTGGCCTTCCTCAGAGCTTGCTTGACACATGGCAATAGTCAAACTGGGCCTTAGGCCCCAATCCACAGAGGTACTTAGGCACCTGTATCCCAGCCTTTGGCTCCTAAGTCACAATTGTAGGCTCTACTGTGATAAACAAAACTCCAGCTGACTTCTGTAGGTGCCAAAACTTGGTGCCTAAATTTTCAGGGTAAACATTCTCTAGGTGCAGACATTTCTGCCTCTGGACACGTACATTACTGCCTCACTTTAGGTTTCCTGAACCTAAACCCCAGATCAGTGCACGAACCGGGGAAGATAGGCATTCTCCCGCCTATCTCCCATGCGGGGCTTGATCAGGTAGGTGTGCTCAGGGGTTGCATACCAGATCAAGTTTAATTCAAAATCTGTCTGCTGGAGGAGGAAGAGGGAGGTGGTGCCCACCTTAACTTCTAGCCTATTGGTTAGAACACATACCTGGAGTGTGGGAGATCTGGGTTCAGCGCCCACCCACCCCGGTCTCATGAAGGGAGAGGATATGAACAAGTGTCTCCTACCTCTCAGGAGAGTGCTCTAATCACTGAGCTATGGGATATTCTGATGTAGGGCTCTCTAAATCTCTCCTTTTGAAGCTATTCCTCTTGGGGTGAATATGCAAATAGTCATTGGGTCAGAGAGACTGAAAATAAGACTGGTGTTTAGGGCCAGGTATGAGGTTTAGTGTGGGGGCAAAAGATAGAAGGAAATACTGGAATACTACATGCTCTCTCTCCATTCTCATGGCTCTTCTCTGAACTCTCAACAGGTTATCAATGTCCTTCTTGAATTTCAAGCACCAGAGCTGGACACAGTATTCCAGCAGCAGTTGTACCAGTGCCAGACATAAAATAACCTCTTTATTCCTATTCAAGATTCCCATGTCTATGCCTCCAAGTTAAGAAAGAGTATGGGAGGAAAAGACTAGGAAGTGAAAAAAGAGGAAACCTTGATCATTAAAACTTCTGAGTCAGGAGTATTTCAGCTCTTTAGTTGTACTGCCCTTTGTCATGTTTGTATTTGAGAATATATATGTGCACTCCTGTTTGAGACAGGAGTTGAATGAGATGACTAAGTACTGGGTAACATAAGAGGAAAAAATCCTTTTTTAGAAAAGAAGCAGAGAACCGAAATAGGACGTTATCAAATAGAACTATCTTACTGATACATAACCTAGGCTTTAACACTTTTTTGTTTTTAGTATATAGTTCAGATTTTATGATGCCATAGGAACAGATTACAGGCTGAAATACTTACTTTTAAGGGATGTAAAGAGCTATTTAGCCATTTAAAAACAAATATTCCATGAAAACAACAAGGAGTCTGGTGGCACCTTAAAGACTAACAGATCCTTGTTGTTTTTGTAGATACAGACTAACACGGCTACCCCCTGATACTAAATATTCCATGAGTTCACATCATAGAACAGCTGCTCATAAACTTACATTCAGATGTGATGCTCGGTGTGACCAGTCCGGTGAAAGATGTACAATACATAAGATCCTGCTTATGGCTGTTGACTGTTCCTTAGCAGATCCTGCAGCTAGAATTGCAAGCATCTTGAGGTTTTAATCAGATTTTGATAATTTTATATGAGAACAGTATTTTGTGTCCTAAACATTTTATA
Source organism: Terrapene triunguis (assembly GCF_002925995.2). Lineage (NCBI taxonomy): Eukaryota > Metazoa > Chordata > Testudines > Emydidae > Terrapene > Terrapene triunguis. The sequence goes on from NW_020665066.1 coordinate 2,539,797, forward strand.
TTTTAATTTGTAGGTGGATACAAGCATACAGATGGCAGATAACAGGTAAGTCAGAATGCTCTCAATATCTGTTCTAAACAGAAATTGTTTGCTACTTACTCATCTTCAGAGCTTACCAGTATCTTAGTAAGCGGTTCTTTAATGAAACTTGGGAAATCAAAAATAGAGAAGGCTAGCCAGAACATTAATGCTTTCTCCCACGAAAAAGGAAAATTAATTGGTGCATAGGAAGCTAAGAATGTTGCACAAATGGTCATGTGTAAAATCACTCTGTTCTTCGTATTGTCTACTTCTGAGGGCATTCTGCGCACAGTATTTAAAAATTCTGCTAATTTTATTTGTCAAATAAATGTGGATGCTCCAGCATGGCATTGGGGAGCACAGGCCACTGGCAGCAGAGAGGTGGGAGATCACTGTGCAGCCTCCACCCCCCAGACTCAGTGGTGAGGCTGAACCCAACCCTTACGTAGTGCAAGGACAGGGCCAGCCTCCAGAAACACCCAAGGGCCCCTCCATGCCAGGTGTGGGCAGGCAGGCTCAGCAAGGCAGGATCCGAGTGTGGGGGGATTCAGGTGTGGGTTGAGCGGGTTCTGTGGGGGCGGGGGTGCAGGCGACTCAGTGGAAGATCTGGGTGTGGAGGGGGATCTGGGTGCACAGGGGCTTGTTGGAGGGTTCTGGGGGTAACAGTAATGGAATTTTGTAGAGGGGTCCAGGTGAAGGTGGTTGGGGCTCAGCGGGGGGAGAGGGGGGTCTGGGTGTGGGGGTCTCAGTGGAGGGCCCAGATGCTGGGAGGAGTGGGGCTCAGTGGGATGGGCATCCTGGTGCAGCTAGTTGGGGCTCTGTGGGATGGGGATGTGGGTGCAGGTGGCTCGTCAGGGTGGTCCAGGTGCAGGGGAAATGGGGCTCATCGGGGGGGGGTTTCTGAGTGCAGGAGGGTCGGGGTGAGGCTCAGCAGGAGGGTCTGGGTATGAAGGGGTCTAGATGCATGGGGGTTGGGCGGATGGGGGAGCAGCTCACTGTACAGGGATCCCACTTCCTGCAGCTGAGGAGCGATGAGTGCAGGAAGCAGGGGAGTTTGCAGAGCTTCCTACAGCTGGGGGGGAAATCTGGGGGTGGGTCTGACCCAGCCCCGGATGTTGTGCAGGGGAAGAGGAAGTCCCCTCCTCCCCAGCCCAGCCGGGAATAGCAGCTGAGCCCAGCGCAGGGTAAGAGCCACCCACCGGGTCTTCCCCAGTCCTTCCCCACAGTGATTTACCTCTCTGCCGACTGCCCTGGGCACCCGGAACATACTGCTGGGGCGGGTTGCATGACCACTCTTGTGGCTTCACTTTGTTTCCCCATCAGAAAGTCTTTTTTTCCTGCAGGGAAGCAAAGAAATCTGCGGGGAACATAAATTCTGCGCATGTGCCGTGGTGCAGAATTCCCCCAGGAGTAATTGTCTAGACTCTGAATGAAATATATTACAATTATCTTAAAATAACTTCCTTGTTATCTAAATGTCCATCTAAAGTTTATCAACATAATAGTTTAAGTGGTACAAGCACTTTTCAGTTTGCTGGTAAGCTAGTGTTGTTTTGTTTGTTTTTTTTTTTTTAAGAACAAGGTGAGGACAAACTGAAATTACAACTTTTTTTCTAATTTGTTAAAAGTAACTGCTTTTACTGTGATTCAGAAAAAATCCCTCTTGATCTGAGGTTTTACGGGGATTGGGAAATAATCTGAGCTTTGAGACCCTGTGCTGTATTTAATTCTTCTGGATTGTATGCTTTTTTGTAGAGTCCCAACATTGCTCCTGCCTTGTTGGGAGAGAGTCCCCTGTGTAATTACTCCATTTTGTACTAATAAGATGTTGCTTATATTTTAAGTTCCTTAGGGGAAAGAACATATCATTATCTTGATCTTGTACGTAGCTGGACATGATGCCCATAACATTATTCCTACACATGAAGGACTTCGCTTCCACCAAAATCTAATGTTCTAAAACTAAGTTTGTGAACTAGAGTTTAGTAAAAATACTCTGGTCTCTGAAACAAAATTTACATAGTGATAGCAAAGGTTCAGCTTTAACTAACTTGCCCTAACAGCTCTCCTTTTACCATCTTTAGGGCAAATCTGATTCTCAGATTTCTCTAACTCTGGGGTAATCAGTGGCTTCTTTGACTATTTAATTAGAAATATATTCAATACATCTGAGTAGGGAAATAATATAAAACACTGCATCTGGCATGTATTTTTTACTTTCATAGCTACTAGTGTATCAAGGCCCTACTTAACTTGCGATATTGTGGAATCCGCAATTTCTGCAATATTAGGCTTCCACCGCAATTTTGACAGTGGGAGCACCAGGCGGCCAACAGTGGAAAAGTAATGGACCACAAATAATAAGGTCCATTATTACTTTTCTGAAATTTCCCATGGGTTGTCCGCAACTCAGTCACAATTTTTTTGATAATCATCCTGCAATTCAAGTAGGGCCTTACATATTGTGCATTACAAGCGTATGGACACACTGCCCTGAAGAATTTACCGTCTAGTTAAAAAACAAGAGTTTATGAAAAATTGTAAAAATACATGTTTCCTTGCATTTGAATTTAGAGATTATTTATTCAATGGATTCCCAGACTGTGGTCTCTGAACCACCAGTGGCTTGGGGAGCACTTGCTGACCAGCTACATGGTGCTGGGCCCTTTTTGTCTACAGCAGCTAAATTGAGTAAAAGATGGCTAAAAATACTTCCCTTTCCCTGTATCATTTTTCTATGTAAGTAATTGCTGTAGCTGCAACAGGGTTGTTATGCTGTTGTGAATGAGTGAGGAAGTCTACATGAGTGCAAATTGTAGTGGAGATAGTTCACAAATTTACCTTCTAATAAGATATGGTTCACTCTGTTAAAGTTAAGGAACCACTGACAAAGGCCAGTCTGCACTGCAGGCATCAAGAGACATACCTATTTACATTTGACCTCTCTGAGACTTCAAGTCCAAATTATGTTGCTGGGGAAGCTTTTATAGCCAGCACATCTCCCAGAAGTTGGTTGTAATTGGTTCATATTATTTTTTTCCTTGTAAATGTAAACCCTGATTGTCCCTGAATTTCAGATTATCCAAATTTCAATAAACAAATCCCAAAATATGTTTATCTGAAATTCTTGTTCTCACAGGACTTTTTGGGTGTTCTGTTGTTTTTGATTCCTATGCCCAGAGAGGCTTTGAATGATCAGTTTTACCTATATTTCTCCTTCCCTCACTATTTAAAGAGTTTGGATCTCTCCCCACTCTTAGATGAAAATCAAATAAGCCTTGCTCAAATGCCCTATGTCGCAACATCCTCCTGGCCAAGGGAGGATGGATGCAGCTCCAGGGTCACTCAGTTGATGTGAGAACCTCCCTCAGCGTCTTACTTTCATGGGAGAAAACATTTAGCTTGATATCCAAACTCTGATATCCAGGTCTCAGCCATCTGAACTCAAGGTACTGATGACAACAGATGTCTTTTAATGGGATCTACGTATTTTTAACTTCTGCTGTGCATCATACTTTAAAAATAGCATTCTTTTATACGTAATATAAAATAAAATACTTTCAGTGATTTCATAATTAGATGTAGAAGCAAATATTGAGCTGGTGTTACCTTTTGGTGTGTAAATCTAACTTTGGCTTCTTTAGTAAAGCAGAAGATGCTGCCTCAGATTCTGTGGAAGCTGCTAAACATGCAAGTGATAAAAAAGGTAAGTGTGAATTGTAAGTAACTGTATAAGGTTATATTAATAGTGGTAAGCCTCCTGTTTCTCTTGTACACTGAAATCCTTTTCTATACAACTACAAAAATGTTTACATCCAAAATGGTGTATGCATGTGTCTATTTAAGGCTCTAGTAGTGACCTGTAGTTAAGGCTGAGAGGCCATTTCTAAGTTTTGACAAAATCAGTTTATCCAATTTTGTTCAAGTGTGAAAACCCTTATCTTTGATCAGAACGTTTTGCAACTAAATAAAATGACAAAATAGAAACTTCAGACTTGACTTGTAAAGCTCTGGCAAGTTTCTTCAAAGTTTGAAGATCATTAGTTGCATAGCTTTAAAGTTATAAACATTTTAAAATGGACAGTCTTTTGTGCACATCACGTCTACAAATACTTTAGAAGCAAGAGGAAGACCAAGGACAGTGTAAGCCCGTTACTCAATGGCGGAAGGGGGAAACAATAACAGAAAATGTGGAAATGGCAGAGGTGCTTAATGACTTCTTTGCTTCGGTTTTCACCAAGAAGGTTGGCGGTGATTGGACGTCTAACATAGTGAATGCCAGTGAAAATGAGCTAGGATCAGAGGCTGAAATAGGGAAAGAACAAGTTAAAAATTACTTCAAGTTAGATGTCTTCAAGTCACCAGGGCCTGATGAAATGCATTCTAGAATACTCAAGGAGCTGACTGAGGCAATATCTGAGCCATTAGCGATTATCTTTGAAAAGTCATGGAACACGGGAGAGATTCCAGAAGCCTAGCACTATATTTGCCCTGTTCCAATCTATAAAAAGGAAAATAAGGACAACCCAGGGAATTAGACCAGTCACCTTAACTTCTGTACCCAGAAAGATAATGGAGCAAATAATTAAGCAATCAATTTGCAAACATCCAGAAGATAATAAGGTGATAAGGAACAGTCAGCATGGTATATCTAACATGGTGTGTATATATAACAGTCAGACGTGGTATAGCTTGACTTTAGTAAAGCTTTTGATACTGTCTCACATGACCATCTCATAAACGATATAGGGAAATGCAACCTAGATGGAGCTACTATAAGGTGGGTGCAAAACTGGTTGGAAAACCATTCCCAGAGAGTAATTATCAATGGTTCGCAGTCATGCTTGAAGGGCATTACGAGTGGGGTCCCGCAGGGGCCTGTTCTGTCTCTGGCTCTGCTAATATCGTTATCAATGATTTAGATAATGGCATAGAGGGTACAGTTATAAAGTTTGCAGACGATACCAAGCTGGAAGGGGTTTCAAGTGCTTTGGAGGATAGGATTAAAATTCAAAATTATCTGGACAAACTGGAGAAATGGTCTGAAGAAAATAGGATGAAATTCAATAAGGACAAATGCAAACTACTCCATTTAGGAAGGAACAATCAGTTGCACACACAAAAAATTGGAAATGACTGCCTACGAAAGAGTACGTCGGAAAGGGATCTGGGGATCATAGTGGAACACAAGCTAAATATGAGTCAACAGTGTAACAGTGTTGCCAAAAAAAGCGGGTGGGGAAGATGAACATGATTCTGGGATGTATTAGCAGGAGTGTTGTAATCAAGACATGAGAAGTAATTCTTCCACTCCTATTCCAAGCTGATTAGCCCTCAACTGGAGTATTGTGTCCAGTTCTGGGCACCACATTTCAGGAAAGATGTGGGCAAATTGGAGAAAGTCCAGAGAAGAGCAACAAAAATGTTTTCTAGACCTTTCATAACTTATGAGGGAAGATTGGAAAAAATTGGGTTTGTTTGGTCTGGAAAAGAGAAGACTGAGAGGGGACATGATGATAGTTTTCAAGTACATAAAAGGTTGTTCTTAACCGCTGAGGATAGGACAAGAAGCAGTGGGCTTAAATTGCAGCAAGGGAGGTTTAGGCTGGACATTAGGAAAAACTTCCTGACTGTCAAGGTGGCTAAGCCCTGGAATAAATTGCCTAGGGAGGTTGTGGAATCTCCATCATTGGAGATTTTTAAGAGCAGGTTAGACAAACATCTGTCAGGGATGCCCTAGGTAATACTTAGTCCTGCCACGAGTGCAGGGGACTGGACGAGAAGACTTCTCGATATCCCTTCCAGTCCTATGATTCTATGATTAGTTCTTCACTATATGGGATTTTGAACATGCTTGAAGTCTGTTCGCCAAAGAATGTCCTTTGTTGGTGAAGACAGAAAAAACTTAGGTTGAATCTTTCAACAAATTCTGAAATTCAAATTAAAGACTTCATCATCTGTGCACACATGGTGGGATGCATTAAGGTTGCACAGGCAACCTTAATACTAGCATTGCATAATCTGGATGCTTGACTTTGCAATCTTAAATTTCTTTCATAGGTGTTTTTGGTAAATTTAGAAATACATTGGGGCCAGCACCAAACACCTAAATGCTTTCAAAACTATATTTTAAAAAAGCAGCTTTTATGCTTAAAGGCCAGCAGTGGAAACCCCATGCTTCATATCAGGCTACCAATCCCTACTATTAAATTGAATCAAAAATCTTTCTGAGGCTTTGGAAGTCTTAAACTGTGTGTGAAGCTTATTAAATTTGAACAGGCCACTAGAGGGGGAGAGTTTAAAAAGCATAGATTTTTCTACTAAGAGTACCTTGGTGCGTCCCATGGCAGAGTTTAACTTTGGGAGCAATGCAATAGATCTGAACTCCCACAGTGGGACATGGGAAAACAGGATCTTTCAGGTAATTGGCTCCCACACCATCTGAGGAGTTTGGTAAATTGTAACCAGAATCTTGAATTGTATTTGAAAATGAGTAATGGCCAGTATAGTGCTCATAGCACCTTGCCAAGCTCAAAAGCTAGGCTGCTACATTCTGCGTTACTCAAAGCTTTTGACCATTTTAAAGGCAGCCCCAGTTAGTTTGCAACCTGGCCAAAAATATAACACAGCAGTTTTCTGTGTTCTTCCCACTCCCACCTCCTGTTTAAGACTGGTTCAAGCTCTTGAGCCAGGCTTAAATGGAGGGTAGAAGAAATTGCAAGTTCCAGATGCTCTTCAGGGAAAATTATGACTCCATCATGCCCCGTCACTCCTGCTGTGAACCTTGATTGCAAAGGTTGGCCATACTTCTCAACTGGAAAAGATGCAGTTGGCATTCTCATGTCATTCTCATATGCAAACTAAGAAAATGTGGTCTACATGAAATAACTATAAGGTGGGTGCACAACTGGTGGATAGAACATACTCAAAGATTAGTTATCAATGGTTCACCGTCAAATTGGGACGACATATCTAGTGGGGTCCCAAAGGGGTCAGTCGTGGGTCTGGAATGAAGTAATTAATGAAAATATTGAATAAAATTTTCAGATTACATCAAGCTAGGAGGGGTTTCAAGCACTTTGGAGGGCATAATTAGAATTCAAAAGGACCTTGACAAATTGGAGAATTGGTCTGAATTCCCCAAGATGAAATTCAATAAATATAAGTACAAAGTACTTCGCTTAGCAAGAAAAAAAAATTCAATTGCACAAATACAAAATGGGGAATAAAGTGATGGTACTGCTGAAAAGAATCTGGGAGTTATAGTGGATCACAAATTGAATGAAAATAAACAATGTGATGCAGCTGTGAAAAAGACTAATATCATTCTGGGGTATGCCAACAGGAATGTGGTATGTAAGACATTGAAGGTAATTGTCCCACACTACTTGGCACTGGTGAGGCCTCATCTGGAGTACTCTGACCAATTCTGGGTGCCAGATCTTAAGAAATATGTGGAAAAAGTGTACAGAGTCTGGAGGAGAGCAAGAGAAAATCTAAAAGGTTTAGAAAACCTGATTCATGAGGAAACGTTTGGCGGGGGGCAGAACCCTGGGCATTTTTAGTCTTTAGAAAAGACTGAAGTCTTCAAATATATTAAGTGCTGTTATAAAGAGGACAATGATCAATTTTCCTCCATGTTTACTGAAGGTAGAATAAAAAGTAATTGGCTTAATCTGCAGGAAGCGAGATTTAAATTAGGAAAAATGTTCTATGTGTAAGGATAGTTAAGCTCTGCAATAGGCTCCAAAGGGAGATTGTGGAATCCCCATAATTGGAAGTTTCTAAAAACAAATTGTACAAACACCGGTCAGGGATGGTGTAGGTTTACTTGGTCCTGCCACAGCACAGGGGTCTAGACTTGATGACTTCTCAAGGTCCCTTCTGTGCTATATTTCTATGATTCTGGGATTCTCCATATGCATTCTCCTGCCCATCAATATCACTTCTCTCTTTCTGATTTGAGCCTGAACCAATTTTGCTGCTGTTGAAAGTCCAGTACAGCGGTGATTATAGTTATGATCCAGAGGTTCAATAATATTGCTTAATGGCACTATCAAAATATTTAATATAGCACAAAATCAATCCAAACGTATTCAGATTTGTATTAAGAATGTTTTTATTTTCATAGAAAAGCTAGCAGATCAAGTGATGCAAAATCCACAAGTCTTGGCAGCTCTGCAGGAGCGACTTGATAGTTCGTCTCACACTCCTTCAAGCTATATTGAAACGTAAGTACAATGCACATCACACTTCCAGCAAGACTGAAAAAAATAACAGACCAGAGTTCTATTTTTCTGACTAAATAGTAAATGTCAGAGTAAGGAGTGTTGCTGCTTTAATAGATGGTGCAATGGCCACCACCGTAGAGAGGAGGACCCAAATTGCTCTAGATCAGTTCCACAAACTGCTAACCTAAGATTGCATCCTGATACGAGAGTAGTTCATTTTAGTGTTAAGTTAAAACTGAATACTACTCAGATTTTTTTATGTCCATCTTCAATTCCCCTTGACTGGGTTTTGGATCACTTCTCTGAGATTGCTTCTATCATAATCTCTCTCTTCACTGGAATATGCTTGGTTTTTAGAACTGAGTACTAGGTCCGTACTAGGATATAAAGTGAAGGGTTCAACACTTCTGGAACTTTCTCTTCTGCGTGAGAGTGTGAGAATAGGCTAATCTGTTCAGGGAAGCTTTTGGAGGTTTAGTTCATATCTGGCAATTTGGCCTTGTTTTGTCAGTGTATACATTTATGTTTCAGAGTACAGCCCATGAATACATGCTTTTCTCTACAAAATACACAATTCTTTTCCATAGAAGGGTCGACATAATTGTAATTGCACAAATTTAGATGTAAAAAAAAGAAGTTACTTTCTTCCATCTGAAATATAGGGGAGGCTGATGGTCTAGGGCAGGGGTCGGCAACGTTTGGCAGGG
>NW_020665066.1:2548855-2564189 GCF_002925995.2 Terrapene triunguis
CGCCGCCCCCATTGGCCCGGGACGGCGAACCGCGGCCAGTGGGGGCCGCGATCGGCCGAACCTGCCGCGTCAGCAGGTAAATAAACTGGCCCGGCCCGCCAGGGTGCTTACCCTGGCGAGCCATGTGCCAAACGTTGCCGACCCCTGGCCTACGGCAGGGGTCAGCAGCCTTTCAGAAGTGGTGGTGTGCCGAGTCTTAATTTATTCACTCTAATTTAAGGTTTTGCGTGCCAGCCATACATTTTAATGTTTTTAGAAGGTCTCTTTCTATAAGTCTATAATGTATAACTAAATTGTTGTATGTAAAGTAAATAAGGTTTTTAAAATGTTTAAGAAGCTTCATTTAAAATTAAATTAAAATGCAGAGCCCCCCCGGACCGGTAGCCAGGACCCGGGCAGTGAGAGTGCCACTGAAAATCAGCTCATGTGCCGCCTTTGCCACGTGTGCCATAGGTTGCCTACCCCTGGTTTGGGGATGGAAGATAATAGCAGGGATCTCAAACTTAATTTACCTTAGGATCAGTGCCAGTCCTCAAATCCTCCCAGTGAGCTGCTAATGTCACTGAAGATGGTGTTCAGAAAATAAAACATTTATATTGTATTTTTTATTTTGAATTTCTTAGAAATAATGAAATTGTCATACAACTTTATACAATTCTTCGCCTGCCAGAAAAAAGAACAGGAGTACTTGTGGCACCTTAGGCTTGGTCTACACTTACCCCCGCAAGTCGAAGTAAGGTACGCAAATTCAGCTACGTGAATAACGTAGCTGAATTCGACATACCTTACTTCGAACTTACCGCGGTTCAGACGCGATCCACACGCGGCAGGCAGGCTCCCCGTCGACTCCGCGGTACTCCTCTCGTTGAGCTGGAGTACCGCAGTCGACGGGGATCACTTCCTGGTTCGATTTATCGCGTCCAGACCAGACGCGATAAATCGAACTCGGAACTTCGATCCTCAGCCGCCGAACTAGCGCGGCAGTGTAGACCAGCCCTTAGAGACTAACAAATTTATTAGAGCATAAGCTTTCGTGGGTTATAACCCACTTCTTCGGATGCATATAGAGTGAAACATATATTGAGGAGATATATAGATATATATATATAGATATATATATACACACACACACACAGAGAGAGCATGAACAGGTGGGAGTTGTCTTACCAACTCTGAGAGGCCAATTAAGTAAGAGGGAAAAAAAACTTTTGAAGTGATAATCAAGATAGCTCAGTACAGACAGTTTGATAAGAAGCAAGTGTGAAAATACTTACAAGGGGAGATAGATTCAATGTTTGTAATGGCTCAGCCATTCCCAGTCTTTATTTAATCCTGAGTTGATTGTGTCTAGTTTGCATATCAATTCCAGCTCAGCAGTCTCTCGTTGGAGTCTGTTTTTGAAGTTTTTCTGTTAGCCTCCCGCAGGTCTGTCATAGAATGGCCAGACAGGTTAAAGTGTTCTCCCACTGGTTTTTGAGTATTATGATTCCTGATGTCAGATTTGTGTCCATTAATTCTTTTGCGTAGAGACTGTCCGGTTTGGCCAATGTACATGGCAGAGGGGCATTGCTGGCACATGATGGCATATATCACATTGGTAGATGTGCAGGTGAACGAGCCCCTGATGGTATGGCTGATGTGATTAGGCCCTATGATGATGTCACTTGAATAGATATGTGGACAGAGTTGGCATCGGGCTTTGTTACAAGGATAGGTTCCTGGGTCAGAGGGGTAGCTGTGTTAGTCTCTATCAACAAAAACAATGAGGCGTACTTGTGGCATCTTAGAGATTAATAAATTTATTTGGGCATAAGCTTTCGTGGGTTTTAACCCACGAAAGCTTATGCCCAAATAAATTTGTTAATCTAAGGTGCCACAACTACTCCACAGTTTTTAGTGTTTGCTAGACACCTGGCAACGCTTCAGTTCTGTCAGTTTGTTGATGTTTGGCCTCAGTGACTGAGCAGTTGAAACCTTCAAGATTGTAGAAAGGTGTGCTTCAGATAGTTGTGTTCGGTATTTTGACTTGTTTATATTCATTGTGGAAAAAAGTGATGCTGCCTCCATGGCTGACTGTGCCCGGCAACTAGTGATGCTGCCTCCATGGCTGACTCTGCCAGGCAACAAATGATGATATCTCTGTCCCTCTCCCCCAGCCAATGGGAGCTACGGGGGGGCGGCGCCTGTAGCAAACATTGCCAGCAGCGTGGCTGCCTGCACCTTTCCTCCGCTGGCTGCAGTGGGGAGGTTCTTGGGCCGCAGATGGCCCGTGGGCCGGGAGTTTCAGACCCCTAGTATCAAGGACAACATGGATAAGAAAAGATTCTTATAAAGCTTTTAAATGCCCTATTAAAAAAGGAACATGTGTGGGGGGAGGGGTGTTATGGCTAAACCAAACCTTCCTATGACTAAAGAGTATAGCTATAATATCAGGTAATGCACAATGACTATTAGATGTGAAGAAGCTAACTTTCTAGACTTACAGAGCTGTTTATTTCTAGGTTACCAAAAGCAGTAAAAAGAAGAATTGATGCCTTGAAACAACTCCAGGTGAAGTGTGCCCATATAGAAGCTAAATTTTATGAAGAAGTTCATGATTTAGAGAGAAAATATGCAGCCCTCTATCAACCTCTCTTCGATAAGGTAGGAAGTCTATAAAGATCTTTTCCAAACTGCTGTTTTCTCAAACTTCCTTTGTTTGGAGGTAAATAGAGAAGAATAAAATAGAAACAAATTATCTCTCCTTTCTCTGTCTCTTCCCCCCCCCCCCCCATCTGCCTTAAAGAGAAGCTTGGATTACCAATCTAGAACTCTAGTCCTTGTTCTTTTCTCATCCTATCAGATGTTCCATATTGTAAAAACTGTACGTCCAGTGATAAAGGCTGGGGTTAGTTACTCCTTTCGTAACTCTAAAGAGGGGAACTGCTGGAGAGCTTTGTAAAGCATTCTTTTCTACTCCTCTGATTGTATTAAAAACTCCAAGACTTACGGACAGTTTCCCCATTTACAGGATCTATAGCAGATGCACTAGCATATCCAAAGCATGTTCTTGATATCTCTACTCCAGCACCAGTCAGTCAGTTAGGTCTTTTCCTGCAAAGCCTGGCACTCAGACTAGTTGACTATACATTACAAAATAAACAAAACCTCACAAAGGAATTAAACGGGCTAACAAAACAAGGCAATACCTGGAAAATCCCTGTCAGATTCCTGAACGTGTTGCTGGGTGTAAAAGAAGGTATATAGTGCGTCTGTATCCTATACTTGGGCTCTTGGGTTTATTAGAACTGCACTAGATAGTACATTTTAGCAACTTTTCTAGATCCCAGCCTCCTCACTTTTTAAAAATTGTTTCAAAAACCATAACACACAAACAAAACTATTGATGCTGTGACAATATTCACAAGTCACGCTTTCTTTTGTTTACATTCAATAATGAGAAAATAGCAAAAACCTTTCTGGAGGTGGAGGGTGGTGTACATTTTCTCAAAGGTAGACATCTACACAAAGTAGACAAAGATTCTTCTCTTTGACAGAAGAATTCCTTTAATTGGTGGAGAACATTCTTTAGTACAACAGATTGTTTGTTCTTAATGTCAACTCTTGGTTTTTACCTAAATTTTAGCTTTAACATTCACCATGTTAGATATAAATAATAATGAACTCTTTGGAGACAATTTCATCCTTTGTCTATTCATGTCTTCATTTTCTTTGCATAGCTAATACAATCCTATCGATTACACAGAAAAATGCAATTGAACTTATATGTGAAAAGTGTATTTGTGGCCTGCTGCGAACTCCTAAAATTGATACCTGTGATTCTGAATTTCCTGACATTGACCATCTAAAAAACACTGCAGTTTTTGATAGTGGGACAGTTTCTCTACTCTGGAGCATTGGCAGAATCTGGCCCAAGGAGGCTCATACTAGTGTGGGGGAATCTTCTGGTGACATAGAGCTAGTATACTGGTTTTGCACTAGCTCTCCTTGCTGCTGGCCAAGTGTGTGTGGCTGGTGCTTTACTAAGCCCTGCTGGTCTCTGACTGCATTTTCAGCCTCTTGGTGGTGTTGGCAGCCTGTGTAACTCAGCCATTAGGCTACTCCAAAGTTACGTTGAGGACTTGTCTGGTGCAGAGCCAGTGAAAAAGTGAACTTTATACCATCTTTGCAGTCTCCATCTTTCCTCCATTGCTGTGATCCTCTGCTGTGGCTGAGGATTTCTCTTTTGTACAGAACTTTTTTTGCTCCCCTGTGGTGTGTAAGGGTCTCTAGCAAAAGTGCAACTAATGCCTGGTCTATACTAGGAAATTAAGTGACCGTTATACTGACCTAGGGGTGTGAAAATTCAACACCTCTGAGCTATGCAGTTAAACCAACCTAACCCCCATTGTAGACAGTGCTAAATTGACAGGAGAACCCTTTCCGTCAGCATAGGTAGTATCTTCACAGAAATGCTATAGTAGCACAGCTGTGCTCCTATAGTGGTTTATTTGCAGACATACGCTGACTGCTATACAAGAGTAGGAACTATTTGACAGAACCATTTGTATAGCCAAAGTACGTGAGCTAAAAGTTATTTTTGCTGACATTCAGTGGTACCTGTTTGAAATTGTAGTAAAGTACAAAACAGACAATTGTGACTTCCACTTTTTTGTTTTCACTTTAAACATAAGTAACTCTAGTTCTGTTTAGTTCATTTATGTTGTAACTTACTGTTAATACATGTGGTAACCACCCTAATAAGTTGTTTGTTACCTTCATGCTCTTACCCTAATAATCGGGGATACTTATCTATCCTATTAATGAGTCAATTGTTTTCCTTGGGGTTTTTTAAGGATTGTTTTGCAAGCTGGGAGTCATTATGAGAGAATTAATTTTTGTATTTTGCCAGAGGCAGTAATTTTGCCCAGCCTTTTATAGCAGCCCAGGGAATTGTTCAGAGTAACCTTTAATTACTGCTTTCATATTTTTCTCCCTTAAATGTATAATTCTCTTGTGCAGAGAAGGGACTTTGTCATTGGTGAAGCTGAACCTACAGATGCAGAGTCAGAGTGGCACAGTGAAAATGAGGAGGAAGAAAAACTAGCTGTGAGTAGAAACAAGCTAATCATTAGTTTGAAAATTTGATAAAGGACTAATTTTGTTTATATAGCCTGAAAGATACTGTCTTAAATCTAATTTCTTTGAAATCTAGATTTCATATAGAACTCTTGTAATAAGCACAAGCCTGGACTGAACACAATGACATATAGGACTTGTCTACACGAACAGTTAGTTCTTGGCAAGTTGGGGTGTGAATTTAATCTACCCCATTCTAGCCCGCCATGGACTCTCTCTCTGGACCTTGCTGACATGTATTAACAGTTTAATTCTCTTTGATATCATCCTTTTTCAAAGAGGACCAGATCAAAGCGTATTATCAAACGGGTTAATGCATGTCAGCAGGGTCCATACAGATAGTTGGTCCATGGAAGCTAGTGTGGCATAGATTCTCACTCTAACTTGCTGTGAACTAAATGTTTACATAGACAAACCCAAACTTTATTCAGTGTTCTAAAATTATAATCCAGTTTACTTTTAATTTTTCACTTAAGCAAAAATACCTAAAATAAGAAGACTTAAACAACCGGAAGGGAGAGGAGTTAAGTTAAGGGCCAGTGTTGGCACAAGAACAAATGAATAGAAACTGGCCATCAGTAAGATCAGACTTGAAATTAGACAAAGGTTTCTAACCATCAGAAGAGCGAAATTCTGGAATAGCCTTCTAAAGGGAGTTGTGGAGGGGGGAAACTTAAAACAGATTAAGACTGAAGGCAGAGGTGAAAGTAAGCCGGTCCAGTCCAGTATGGCATACCGGCAAGAGCTAGTACGGTGTGCTGGAGCGCACTGCCTTCCGCGGCAGGGATTTAAAGGGCTCTGGGCTCCCTGCAGTGGCGGGGAGCCCAGAGCCCTTTAAATCCCGCCCGCAGCTTCGGCGGGTGGCGATCAATCTGTCAGGGATTGATTTATCGCGTATAGTGTAGACGCGATAAATCAATACCCGATCGCTCTCTCGTCGACTGCTGAACTCCAGCTCAGCGAGAGGCGGAAGCAAAGTTGACGGGGGAGTGGCAGCTGTCGATCCCGCGCCGCGAGGACGCGAAGTAAGTGATTGTAAGTTGATCTAAGATACGTCAATTTCTCTCTCCCCTCCTTCCCCTCCCCCCCCCCCCCCCCAAGTGTAGACCAGGCCTGAGTTACTGCAGGTAACTTTACCAGCTGTGTGTCTGTCCTGGATTTTGGCCACATGTTCAGGGTATAGCTGATTGTCATATTTGGGTTTGGGAAGGAATTTTTCCCCAGGTCACATTGGAAGAGACCTTGGGGGGGGGGGGGGTTTGCCTCCCTCTGTAGCTTGGGGCACTGGTCACTTGCTGGTTTGAACTAGAGTAAATGATGGATTCTCTGTAACTTTGAAGTCTTTAAATGAAGATTTGAGGACTTCAGTAACTCATCCAGAATTTATGTCCCTACTACAGGAGTGGATGGGTGAGGTTCTGTAGCCTGCAATGTGCAGGAAGTCCGGCTGGATGATCATGGTGGTCACTTCTGGCCTCAAATTCTCCGTTTAAAATTAAATTTTGGAAATTTACTGAATTTTTACACCAGTATATTGCCATCAACAAATACTGTTTAACGGTTGTTTGTTCCTTATCATTTGCACTGTTCGTAACCTGTTGACAGTATCTTTCTGCTAATGGGTTCCATTCCAGTGCTACATAAATCACCAAAGTAATACAAGGCTGGCTGGCTGGCTGGCTGTTCTTTATTTTGGGGGACATAACTAGCTTTTAGTGCTATGAATACAGATTTGACAAATAGATATCTCAGACTTCGGTGAAGTGTATTGTAAAGCAAGTTTTATTCCAATAGAGATCCAGCAGCCAGCATGCTTTTTATATATTCTGTGTGTAGTAGAAAATATTGTGTTTTAACAAGGGCCTTCTATAGCTTCAGCACATTCCATTTATATTTAATGAGTTTTAGGGACTCTCTCTCTCTCTCTCTCTCTCTCTATTTATATAAAATACACACACACTTTTTTTCCTTTCTTCCTGACTTGTTCTCCATTTTCTTTAGTCATTCTTATCTCTGTGCAAAATTAATACTACCCTCATTCTATATTTACTAGTCATTGTATTTGATGGTAATCCACAGTACTAACACAGGCACAAATGACAAGGTTTCTAAATCTATGGGATGAGTGGCAACAGTTTACGAAGTTACTGGCATGTGTTGAGGACCGTTTTTTGGTAACTTCCAGCAGTCCTCAAGCAATTGAAGTTTGTAATGCTTTCTGAGACTTCCTGTTTACCTATTCTTATGTATATACACAAGTTCAATTAATCTTATGAACTGCTGTAAATATTGCCCAAACATGATCCTTTGGTAAATGTAATAAATTGCTGTTCCCTGCTCTTGACTCATCACTCAAATAGCAGATATTGTTGGAGGCAATTCTAAGAGCTTCTGGTGATGCTACCTTTGCTACTGCAAAGCAGCAGAATTCTTCATGATCAAGAACTGGATTTGCTGCGTTGTTGGATGAGGACATAGTAGCAGGGACATGTATTAGCACAATCCCATGCTGAATTTTAGTTCTGTATTAATTTTTTTCTCCACATACAACGAGCAGCTTTCTGTGCCCCAAAGAGAAGAACCCGGACAGCATATTCTGTAGGTACTTTTCATTATTACATCAGACATAAATTTGCCAGATGTTTCCTAGAAGACTTGGAAAGACTGTCTCTATCCCACAAGCTACCAATTTAAATTGTAGATAGAGGATTGGTCTCTTTCTTGCCCTGTAGAACAGTACACCTCTACCCCGATATTGGTTCTCAGGAGCCAAAAAAATCTCAGTGTTTATAGGTGAGACCGCATTACATCAGGGTAGGGAGAGGAACCACTTTTACCGCTCCCCGCCCCAGCTTCCCCCCCCCCCCCGTCCCCCCCCCCCCCCCCCCCGTTTCCTCCCCCCCCCCCCCCCCCGCCCCCCCCCCCCCCCGCTCACCTCCGCTCCATCTCCTCCCACGAGTGCATTTTTGCATCTGTACCATATTTTTCATTACTGTTTTAAATTAACAGAGCTGAGCGGCGTGTTTGTGGGAGGAGGTGGAGGCAGAGGTGAGCTGGGGCAGGGGGATGCAGCAAGTAAGGGGGGGGCATAGAGGAACCCCTCCCCGCCCCAGCTCACCACCTCCTCCTCTTCCCACAAGCACGCTGCTCAGCTCTGCTTCTCCTCCCTCCCAGGCTTGCCGCACAAAACAGCTAATTGGCGCACCAGGCCGGGGGGGGGGGGGTGGGAGCGGAGCTGCGGCGCACTCGGGGGAGGGGGGGGAAGGGGGGGGAGCGGGGGCGGGGGGGGGAGGGCCACAGCAAGTAACGGGGCGGTGCAGAGGGAACCACTTGTGGTAACACGAATTCAGATATAATAAGGTAAAGCAGCCTCGTCCCCCGGAGCACTGCTTTACTGTGTTATATCGGACCACATTATATCTGGGTAGAGGGGTACACCTCCACCTATCTAGGTAGAGGTGTACATCTACATCTACACTCTACCCCGATATAATGCGACCCGATATAACACTAATTCGGATATAACACGGTAAAGCAGCGCTCTGAGAGGGGAGGAAGGGGGGAACTGCACGCTCCGGCGAATCAAAGCAAGTTTGATATAACGCGGTTTCACCCATAACGCGGTAAGGTTTTTTGGCTCCTGAGGACAGCATTATATCGGGGTAGAGGTGTACATCTACTTAGTTTAGGCATGTACCTGTCTTTAGGTTTTATTATTTTAGCGTATTTAAAAAAACCCTAAGTATAGCAAATGAAATTGGAAAGTTATCTGTTTGTATCTTGTAGTCAAGAATTCCATGGAAATTGAAAGCACTTTAAACTAGTACCAAACCAGCAGCAGTTGTACGTACTTTAAAATTTACAAATATGGAAAGACAGTTGTAAATCAACTTTGGATCTGTTTGACTTAATTTGTAAGTGGAATTGACTATCTTGGTTTAAAACCATCTCTAAGCATGAACTTTCAAGTCACAATTTTCAGGAATCTGACAGCATTTTAAACATCTACAGTAGGACCTCAGAGTTACAAACACCTCGGGAATGGAGGTTGTTCGTAACTCTGAAATGTTCGTAGCTCTGAACAAAAAATATTATAGTTCTTTGAAAAGTTTACAACTAAACATTGATTTAATACACCTTTGAAACTTTACTATGCAGAAGAAAAATGCTGCTTTCCCTTTTCTTTTTTAGTAGTTTGTTTAAAACAGTGCTGTACTGTATTTCCTGCACGCTGTGTGCGTGCGCTGCTGCCTGATTGCTTACTTTTGGTTCCAAATGAGTTGTGTGATTGACTGGTCAGTTCGTAACTTTGGTAGTCATAACTCTGAGGTTCTACTGTACTTTTTATACTAAGTGAGGAAGGCTCTTAATTATGAAGAGTTTGTGCTTTTCTTAAACATTTCTATGTTTACTTCATAGGGAGACCTCAAAAACAAAGTAGTAATAGAAGAGAAAGAAGCAGCAGCAGCTGCAACAGAAGAGTCAAATCCCAAAGGAATTCCAGACTTCTGGTTTACAATCTTTAGAAATGTAGATATGCTAAGTGAATTAGTACAGGTAAGCGAATTCCATTTGAAAAAGCTAACTTCACCTGCTTTTCTCTCCCAATTATTAGATGAAACTTGAGGAAGATGTGAGTAACCAAGAGCTTGCAGTTCTTGAGAATCCTTTACCTGGTCTTTGTCAAATAAAACACTTGAAGATAGTTTGTAGTTTGCTTGCTTGTCAAAACAATTATTCCCATGTTTTTGCCACTTTATTTTGTTTAGGTAGTTGTATAATTTAAGGATATCTTGAGCAAGTACTTAAACTGGCTATACCTATATTGGACTGGACTTCTATATTTGTTACATTATGTTGCATTCTGCCCTTATACAATTTATCCTATTAACTTTCTGTTAATATTTTGGAATAATCCCCTAAAACTAGTCATTTTTGTACATCTGTCACATCATGCCTCTGCTTAGTAGTGGAAGTAGTAATTGGAGTTTTCATCTTCCAAGAAGTTTAATTTTCAGTCACATGCTACCCCAGGAGATGGCAACTTTCACTTCAAAGATAAGATGACAGATTTCAACAAATGAGACTTTGGCAAATGACAGTTTTAAAGTAATTTCAAAGAACTTGGATCTGAATTTCAAATTTATCACAAACTTGTGATCAAATTATTAGGTTCTACATAGCTCACTGCTCTGAAGTGAGCAAGTTTAGATGAAAATTTTGCTTTTCGAAATACTGCCTACTCAAACTTTTTTCCTTTCTGTTTAGGAATATGATGAACCAATCTTAAAACACCTGCAGGATATTAAAGTGAAATTTTCTGAACCTGGACAGCCTATGGTAAGTATTGTCTGAATTTTTTTTTTTTAAATAGTACACAGTAGTGATGGGCAATGGTTCAATATGTTTTTGATCCCTCCCTGCCTACAACCATCAGTGTGAAAACATGGGGCGTACTGTTCTGACCAAAGATTCCAAGCTTCAGGTTCTTA
Source organism: Terrapene triunguis (assembly GCF_002925995.2). NCBI lineage: Eukaryota > Metazoa > Chordata > Testudines > Emydidae > Terrapene > Terrapene triunguis. The sequence continues at coordinate 2,559,466 of NW_020665066.1, forward strand.
GCACAGATTTTTAGTTGTTTTTCTAGCCCTTTATTGTCTTGTACTCTAGCCAATCTTTATCATCACCTTCAACTCTATTCTACCTCCTCTTGTTCCCCTTTACTTAGGTTTAAAAGAGTGAACTAATTTTTGATATTGAAAAATTGAAACAGCTACTTATGCCATATTTAATACTTGGACAAATTAGTGAACGTTAGTCAAAAAGAATCATGTGTACTGTTCATCACATTAGAAAAACTATACCTTCCCCAAATAAAATGGAAATCAATGTGACTTAAGTTCTGTTAATTTAAAACAGTAATGAAAAATATGGTACAGATGCAAAAATACAGAAAGTTTGAACAAAAGATTTCATTTTTTTAACTGCACTTAGAAACATTTTTTTCCAGATAAATATACCCTTAGTTAATATCAACACAGCAGCTGGGATAAGTGATTCCTAGCTCAAATAGACATACACACACTAGCTAAGCTCATGCTAATGCCTAAAATAGCTGGGTGGTACAGCAGTTTCGTAGCCCATTTAAGTAGTCCCACTCAACCTCCTGCATTCATACTTGTGTGGTTAGCCTGAGCTGCCACCCATAGCTCCATGGCCACACTGCTATTTGTCATTTCTAGCTCAAGCAGAGCTACCATGCTTAAGTCTACCTGAGCTGGCAATTATACCTCCCAGCTGCTGTTTAGACATATACTCTGATGTCACTTTTTTTACAGTTTGTCAAACTTCTAGTGTAATCTTATCTGTGCAAGGAAAAAGCTAAAGTACTAGTGGAGTTTATAAATGAGCACACAAAGGGAATCATTTGGCACTCACCTGCAGAAATTAACTTAAATCAGTTATGTCTGGCTCATCATGATTGAACTTTAAAACATCTAGCTTATCAGGAAGCTAAAGTATTGGCAAGTACACCAGAAAGTATTCATGGACTTCAACTGTAAGTCTACAATTTTTGAGACAGTTTATTATAATAGAAGTCATTGCCTTAACAGTAGGTCATGCCAATCCTCTTTTGAATCAAGCAAAGTGGCCTGCACTGCTTGCCTCAGATATTTGTTGTGGACATCTGCAAGGCAGCAACATTTGCAAAACATAATTGCTTGCATTCAGTTTCCATAAGGAAATCCCATTTTGGTGCCTTAACACCCCATAACTTGTTTTTGTACTTGTTTGGACTCCTGTACTATGGAATCCTTTTTCTTTCAGGGTGTCCCTTACTTAAAGTGGCAAAACATCTGATTAGATTTTTTTTTTTTTTTTTTTTACTGGTACATTCTTCAGGCTACCTGTGTTATCCTGGAAATTTTGGAGAGGTCTTTGTTCTGTGTGTGTTTTAAAATACCTATTCAGGCATCGCTGGTTGCGCTATTTGCATTGGCCTAGTTCATGGGTTCTCAAATTTCATTGCACTGCGACCCCCTTCTGACAACAAAAATTACTACGCGACCCCAGGAGAGGGGACCGAAGCCTGAGACCACCCAAGCCCCACCATCCTGGGTGGGAGGGGCCAAAGCCCCACCGCCCCGGGGCCAAAGCTGAAGCCTGAGGTCTTCTGCTCCAGGCTGGGGGCCCATAACCTGAGCCCCGTCATCCAGGGCTGATGCCCTTTGGCTTTGGCCCTGGGCAGTGGTGCTCAGTCTTCAGCTTTGGCCCCAGGCCCCAACAAGTGTAAGCCAGCCCTGGCGACCCCATTAAAATTGGTTCGCAACCCACTTTGAGGTCCCGACCCACAGTTTGAGAACCGCTGACATAGTTGTTGTCTGTTGAAAACATTTTTGTGCGATGGGGTGGAGGAGACAACAGCCTCCCTCAAGCTTCTTTCCATCCCTCTGAATTTCATTCCTGGAGTATCTTCTTTAGAGAAGGCAAAAGTACTTGCCTGTAACTGCTTTTTTGAAAGTATCATTCTGACAAGATTCTTGCTCATGTCCCTTCAGACCTCTTGATGATGATGTTGGTTTTTGCACCTTGACCCTGTTTTTAAGACTTTTTTTTTTTTAAGGGGATGGATAGCAGGGAGGGAGCTTTCTTCCTGCAGAGTTGAAACTGACTACAGTGTTCTAAGGGTAATGGTCAAACTCATGCTAGCTCAGGCTGGCCAGTAGAGGGCCTTGCAAATGCTCCACCTATTATCACTGCTCTTAAATGGAAAAAACCTTAAGAGTTAGAGCTGGCAGTGTTTTGTTAGGTAGCTGAGACCAGGGGTCCTGTCAGAATATTTTTAGAAAAATCAGATTTACAAGTAATCTTGTTTTCTCTCAGCTATCACAGAGTAAACGTCTCCTTTCTGATTCTTATGCATTAATGCATTACTGTGGTTTGAAAATGCTACACTGGGATGTTTGTCCAATAAATTACTCCATTGGGTTTTTAAATCCATGCAAACTGACTTTAGTCTGTAATTTTTTTCCCTCAAAAATATTTTTTCTACTCACAGCCTCTCTTCACACTTCGTTGTGTGACTATTTATATTGTTGAGTGTTGTGACAGTGCAGTTGTTCATGATAAAAGGTATGTGTACACACCAGACTTGCTTCGCTGCAGGACAAGTAGGAAAAAAGATGGAGTTTCCTGAAAGCTTTAATGATTAAAAGAGTTAGAGAATATTTTGACTTAGTATTTCTTCCCAAACTTCCTTCTGTGAGGTGCCCCAGGCTCTGTAAAATAAAACAATAACTCAAACTAATTGAGGGAGTAAAATATAAAGAAAGGAGCAGTAATTGAGGCAGACAATGGTAATAACTTTAGCGAGAGACTTAAAGTGCTCTCAAAGCAGGGAGAATGGTCCAAGATGCATGCCAAGTAAGAGTGAGTTTGTCACAAAGGGGCATACAATACCACATGCACAATGATCTGTTGCCTGCCAACCTAAGATACAACCACAAGATCACAAAGTTGGTGGGTTGTGTTTGAGCACAGAAGCAAACTAGACAACGGTTTAAAGGGTTCTCATTTGTTTATCCAAATAAAACTTCTTGACGTGTAGTTCAGAGAATGTTAATAACTATTCTGTTGTGCAGATAATGTCATACTGTCACTCAGCTTAATTTTCTGTGGTTTAAAATAGCTTAAACAAAATTGCAATAACACTTGGTTTTTAGGGCTGGTCAGATTTTACCAATGGATTTCTTTTCTTGCCTTTTGCACTGTTCGTAACCTGTTGACAGTATCTTCCTGGTAATGGGTTCCATTCCAGTGCTACATTAAATCCAATAATAGAAGACTGACAAACTCAGTGTCTCTTCTAGGTTTGGGGACAGACTTCATAAAAAGACACTGAAACGCTTACCCACTTTACAGGAAAACTGCTCTTTGGTCTTTTATAATAGTGACTTTCTGAAAAATGACTCACCAATTTGTAACAGTAATAGCATTGTGTGTGTAACTTTAGTACTTGGGATTTTTTATTGCAGAAAGTACTCACTGCCTGAGTATGTTATGAATTACCAGATTCTAATAAAACAGTTTCTCTGCTTCAGAGACATAAGCTGCAAACTAACAAATTAATGGAATTATCTGGAATTTTAGTTTTTGTTTTTGACCAAATGTGACTTTAGCATAGTTGCTGCAGTTCAAAAAAAGCAGTTTTAAAGGAATATAATCAAACCTTGATACTGAGGAGTCATGTTCATACTATAACTTGTTCTGTTCAGTTTTATTTTAAATATGTTAGATACATCTTGCCCACAAATTACCTCAATAAATCTTAGTCTTCAGTATTTAGCAAAATTAGTCACATTTTGTAGTGGAGATTGTCTTCCAGTCTTAACTATCAGGATTCTGTAGGTGCCATGCTCTCAAGCTACAGTGATTCACTTTCAGACTATCACTTCAGTAAGTGGTTTTCTAAACAAACATTCGAGAAGGTTTCAAACTATAAACATGTCAAAGAGCATTTAATATATTGCTCTGAGCTATCATCCTGAAGAGAGATGTAATGATGCCATACAAAATAGTATTGCTCTAACTTCATTTTTATTTTTTTATATATCTGGCTTTCTTAATTCTGTAATATTGTTCTGAAAACTAACTTCTTTTCTGGGGGAGGAAAGGGTGTTGGCATTCCGTTGTTGTCTAATTCCATTTCAGATCTGCTTCTAGTTGCACAGCACTGCCAGCCCTGCAAATGTTTTCACAAGTCAACTATAGTAAAGATTTTGCCAGCCAAATGATGGCCATCAGTTATCCCGTGTAACATGAGTTGCATTCAGTGGGGTTATATAGGTGTTTATTTCAATTTTTTAAAAATTAATTACATTTCTAAATAAAATACAAAAATGTTTTATTTCAAAATGAACAGGTTTTTTTGTTTAAAGATTCCATTCCTTCATTCCCATTTTTTTCAGCCACAACTATTAAATGAATTCAACCTGAATTTGTGGATTGTTTGTGTTGTTCTCCCCCCTCCCCACCCCAAAGGAGGAATTTCCTGGCAAGTTTACTACTTGCCAACACTTTTTTTTTGCCCAGCTCTAGTCATCACTAGTGACAGTCAAGTTTGACTTTCAGAGCCCAAGCTGAGTTTGTATAAATTCTACAGACTTTACAAGTCTCCCCCTCACCTTTTTAGTTTTACAAACTCCGTAAGGTGCAACCCCTGTTGTTGTTGTTAGAGGATCAAAGTATAACCACCGTAAGTACAAAAATAACTAGTGGAGCTGTGTCCAGTTTCTAGTCCCCCTTTCTATCCTCCCCTGGTCTAGCAAGGCTGCTGCATTTCTTC
>NW_020665066.1:2564289-2572474 GCF_002925995.2 Terrapene triunguis
CCCCCCCCCCCCCCCCCCCAGCAGCCTTTGTATGTATTAACAACGCTAGCAAATAGACTCATAGACTTTAAGGTCAGAAGGGATCAATATGGTCATCTAGTCTGACCTCCTGCATGATGCAGGCCACAAAAGCTGACCCACCCACTTTCCCTTAACTCAGCTGTTGAAGTCTCCAGATCGTGATTTAAAGACTTCAAGTCGCAGAGAATCCTCCAGCTTGCGACCCCCTGCCCCGTGCTGTGGAGGAAGGCGAAAAACCTCCAGGGCCTCTGCCAATCTACTCTGGAGGAAAATTCCTTCCCGACCCCAAATATGGCGATCAGTAGAACCCCGAGCATATAGGCAAGATTCTCCAGCCGGACCCTCATTTTACCAGCGATGGCACGTTATTGCCTAATTGACTAAAATCCCATTATACCATTCCCTCCATAAACTTATCTAGCCTAATCTTGAAGCCAGAGAGGTCTTTTGCCCCCACCGTTTCCCTCGGAAGGCTGTTCCAAAATTTCACCCCTCTGATGGTTAGAAACCTTCGTCTAATTTCAAGCCTAAACTTCCCCACGGCCAGTTTATATCCATTTGTTCTTGTGTCCACATTAGTACTGAGCTGAAATAATTCCTCTCCCTCCCTGGTATTTATCCCTCTGATATATTTAAAGAGAGCAATCATATCCCCGCCTCCTTTTGGTTAGGCTAAACAAACGGAGCTCCTCGAGTCTCCCTTCATCCGAAAGGTTTTCCATTCCTCGGATCATCCTAGTGGCCCTTCTCTGTACCCGTTCCAGTTTGAGTTCATCCTTTTTAAACATAGGAGACCAGAACGGCACACAGTACTCCAAATGAGGTCTCACCAGCGCCTTGTATAACGGAAGCAGCACCTCCTTGTCCCTACTAGAAATACCTCGCCTAATACATCCCAAGATTGCATTAGCTTTTTTCATGGCCACGTCACATTGCCGACTCATAGTCATCCTGCGGTCAACCAGGCCTCCGAGGTCCTTCTCCTCCTCCGTCACTTCCAACCGATGCGTCCCCAGCTTATAATTAAAATTCTTGTTAGTCATCCCTAAATGCATCACCTTACACTTCTCACTTTTAAATTTCATCCTGTTACTATTACTCCAATTTACAAGGTCATCCAAGTCTCCCTGCAGGATATCCCGATCCTTCTCCGAATTGGCAATACCTCCCAACTTTGTGTCATCAGCAAACTTTATCAGCCCACTCCTACATTCGGTTCCGAGGTCAGTAGTAAATAGATTAAATAAACTCGGACCCAAAACCGAACCTTGAGGAACCCCACTGGTGACCTCCCTCCAACCTGACAGTTCACCTTTCAGTACTACACGCTGCAGTCTCCCCTTTAACCAGTTCTTTATCCACCTCTGGATTTTCCTATCGATCCCAATCTTTTCCAATTTAACCAATAATTCCTCATGCGGTAGCGTATCAAACGCTTTACTAAAATCGAGGTATATTAGATCCACCGCATTTCCTTTATCTAGAAGGTCTGTTACTTTCTCAAAGAAGGAGATCAGGTTGGTTTGGCACGATCTGCCTTTCGTAAACCCATGTTGTAATTTGTCCCAATTGCCATTCACCTCTAGGTCCTTAACTACTTTCTCCTTCAAAAATTTTTCCAAGACCTTGCATACTACAGATGTTAAACTAACAGGCCTGTAGTTACCCGGGTCACTTTTTTTCCCTTTCTTGAAAATAGGAACCACATTAGCTATTTTCCAGTCCAACGGTACCACCCCCGAGTTTACAGATTCATTAAAAATTACCGCTAAGGGGCTTGCAATTTCTCGTGCCAGTTCCTTCAGTATTCTAGGATGAAGATCATCCGGTCCGCCCGATTTAGTCCCGTTTAGCTGTTCAAGTTTGGCTTCCACCTCTGATACGGTAATGTCAATCCCCCCTCCTATATTCCCCTCTGTCCTGCTGCCTCTATTCCTAAGCCCTTCATTAGCCTTATTAAAGACCGATGCAAAATATTCATTTAGATATTGTGCCATGCCTAGATTATCCTTAATCTCCACTCCATCTACATTCTTCAGCGGTCCCACTTCCTCTTTCTTTGTTTTCTTCCTATTTATATGGCTATAAAACCTCTTACTATTGGTTTTAATTCCCCTCACGAGGTCCAACTCTACACGGCTTTTGGCCTTTCTCACTGCATCCCTACATGCTCTGACCTCCATAAGGTAGGTTTCCTTGCTGATCCCTCCCCTCTTCCATTCTTTGTACGCTTTCTGTTTATTCTTAATCGCCCCTCTGAGACGCCCGCTCATCCAGCTAGCTCTAAATCTCCTGCCTACTAACCGTTTTCCCTTTCTCGGGAATGAACAACTAGCTGGTGCCAATGGGAGTCTAATTCAGTTATCTGGCTAAAAAGATGATCCTGGAAATGCAGCAGACACGCTAGAGTGGAGAGAAAAGAGGACTCTTCAGATCTTCAAAGAACTACACTAGCTTGCTTTTTAAAAAGGAAGTTTATAACTTGATCTGAATGTTGTGACATGGTTGAGGAGGAAAAGCTTCCATGGAAAGTAAACTATCCACTCTTGGGCTTAACCTAAAGCATGGAGCCCGGCCTTCCCAAAAGCACTCTCCCCATCTCCAAAACTGCCAATCTTATAGCCCTTCCCCAGAGCACCTGTGCAAGAGGAGGAATTGCAGAGGTATCTTTAGATAAAGTTTTAAATATATTAGCTCTTCTGAATTACCTGAACATGGGGAAGAAAGGTTCAGATGCCTTTTTGCTCATGCATAACTTAAACAACTTTATTTTTAATTTCTAAACTGGTGCATGTTTAATTTTGAATTGCATAGCCTTGTACATTTTGGCTCTAGAAAGCTATGCAAGTTTAAAATTTGTGTTTTGTACAGGAGCTTGCATGTTTCCTATGGAAACTTTCAGTTATTTATTTTTCAGTAACTTAATGATGAGACAAAATGCATATTTTTCGGGTAAACGTTAAAAATCAGCAATACTTCCACCCTTTAATTTTATTTAAGTTATATGTTGACACAGAACACCTAAGAATCTTAAGAAATGCTAAAGTGAAGACTTCCACTAAAAACATTTGTAGATGCCATGAGGAAGAAAAACTAACTTTAAAGAAGCAATTCAGTTCACTTTTAAGATTCTAAACCATTAACAGAATGTGTAAAGTCACCAGCTCTTGCCAGATGAGCACAGAAGATTGAATCCAGGCCTTGGTAGAGTGTACTCCATTAAATTTAACTTTTTTAAGTCTTCCCATGTGGTGGTGTAATTTAGAATCTTAAACTATTTTTGTAATTTTTTAAAAATTCAATTCTTTAGTCTTGTTTGTGATATCAGATTCAGAAAGACTAGCTGCATTCTTTTGAACTGGTTTCAAACCTAGTTCAGTAAAATAAAATGAAATTGAGTCTCTTTCAAATGCAAACTTAAAATAAAAGCTATAAGAGATTAAGATAATTTGTAAAAGCTTCATTAAAACAACTTGACTGATGTAGTTTGACTATTATCCAAGCCTATTTCTGTTAATTATTGTACTTTAAAAAAATCATTACTGTAGTCAGTAGATATGTATTTAACACATGCTCTTTCAATTTCCTCTTACCTGTATTTGTTCAGAATTTGGTCGTCCTACTGGGTGGGTTTGTTTGTTAAATCAGGTATAATTTAAAACAATAATGGAACTTTCTTTTAGTCTTTCTCATTAGAGTTCCACTTCGAGCCCAATGACTACTTTACTAATTCAGTCCTGACAAAAACCTACAAGATGAAGTCAGAGCCAGACAAGACTGATCCCTTTTCATTTGAAGGCCCTGAAATAGTTGATTGTGAGGGGTAAGGAAAATCTGTGTTTTTTAAAAATATTTTTGGAGCTTCTAGTCTGTATTCTCCAGGACTCTTATTTTCTTTATCTTGGTAATGGTTGATACTAGGAAAAAGTCTTGTGGATGAAAGCATGAAGCTGGTAGTATAGATGGTGAACTCTAACAGTTTTATTCTGTGCAGATGGAATATAATATGCATTTAAAACTGCCCCTCCAGTTCAAGGGATTAGTAGTGAGGATACAAGTCTTTCAAATTCAGTCCAGGTAGGTAGAGGCTAAAAGTTGTTTTGGTTCAAAGTTAATGGCTGGTCTCAGTCTAGTCCTTATTGGGCATTTGCCTGCCTCAAAACCCTACCATCACAATTGGCATTAAATTAGCATTCTTGAAGTTCAGCAAAAAAAATTTCAATAGTCACTTGTAGGCCTGGCAGAATTTGATTTTTATATATTTAAAAAAAATTGGATATTAGTATTTATTTTTAAGCATCTTTTCCTGATCTTTATGAATTTAAATTTTTGGTTGTTGGAAATTATGGGGGGGATCAGACAATGTGGGGGGGCCAGACAATAAGTTAACGACAGTATATGCTGAGGTTCAAAAAGTTAAAGCTTTATAACCATTAATGCAAAAATTATCAGTGTCAAAATACACTAATTAAAAACCCTTAAGTCCAACTCTGAGTTCTCAAGCAGCATTTTCTTACTTTGGCTATCTGTAAATTTGTTATCAATGGCAATATTTTTTTTTTGTCGGTTTGTGTGTGCGGCAAAATTGACATTTACCAATAAAAATGTAATCCGTCCAAACCTAGTCATGTATATGAGCTATCCTCGGAGTCTTCTTTGAGATGGTCCCTGGAAGATTGAGGTGTGTTGACAAGTGTGCTGAAACCAAGGCACCCTGCCAACATGCCTGAAGTGTTCAGAATATTGCAAGCAAACGTATTTGGAAACAGTTGATGAAGGGTTCCCTGGTGAAAATTAAGAGAAAGTAAGAGGGACACTTTATGCCAGTGGTTAGGGCATCTACATGGGAGGTGGAAGATCCTGGGTCTAGGCCTCTGGCTCCAACTACTCTTTCATTATTTATTCAGAGTGCAACATCTTCAACAGGAAGCTGTCATATCAGAATATCCCGTAGTTCAATGGCTAGAGCACTCTCGTGAGAGGTGTGAGACCCCTCTTTTCAGATCCTTTTTCCCACTCTGGTAGAAAGTGGGGAATTGAAGTGGGTCTCACATCCCAGGTGAGTGCTCTTATCTGCTGACCTAAAAGTTATAAGGGGGCACCACTCCCTCCTCGTCATCCTGCAGCTGGATTTTGAATGGGGCCCAATCTGGTAGGTGACATCTGAGCTTGCCTACTGGATCAGGCCCTACACATGACTTAAGCAACTGAACACCTGTCTTCCCCTGTTTGTGAATCATTCTGGGACTTAGGTGGGACCTAGGTCTGGATACCTAAAGGAAGACAGCAGTGTGCATGCTCACAGGCAGGAATATATGCAGTAGGGAACTTTTGACTCTGAAAAACATAGGCACTGAATCAGCTTAGGTGCCTATAGGATTTGATGGCAGTTTTGTGGATTGCAGTGGAGCCAAAAGTGGAACTTGGTGGGAGACTAGGTGTCTAAGGCTATGTCTACACTACCTAGGGATCAGTGCTGCTGCGATCGATGCACTGGGGGTTGACTTAGTGGGTCTAGTGAAAACCCGCTAAATCGACGGCAGAGCACTCTCCAGTCGACTCCAGTACTCCACTGGGAACGAAGGGGAATGTAAGGTAAGTCGACGGCAGAGCGTCTCCAATCTACCCAGTGCAGTGTAGACACCACAGTAAGTCGACCTAAGCTACATCGACTCTCACTACTCCAGCTACGAGAATAACGTAGCTGAACTTAGGTCGACTTACCACGGTAGTGTAGACATAGCCAAAGTCAGGGGTTTAGGTGCCTAAGTACATTCATGGATCCCATGCTTAGTTACTGGGATCAGTAGAGCAAGAAATCAATTGTTCATTGACCCCATCCATGTAATAGCAAATTATCAAATTGTTCTGACATCTGTGGAACAAGATGTTTTTGGCCACTGAACTGTTGGCTGAGTGTGCCAAGCAGCCTCCTTTAATTAAGGGTTTGTTTCAGTTAGGACAGAACTTTTTACGCTGCAGCTCATTCAGTGGCACCAGTAGTCATGACTAAACTTGGTCTAGATATAGTCTCTCAGTTGAGGCGCAGTGAGAACCAAGTCAGGTGACATTCTGGCAGCAAGGACCTGAACAGCAAGCAGTTTCTCGTTTAGCATATGTTGGGCTCAATTCATTGGTCGTTTAGTCCAAGCTGTGCTCTGCACACGACTAGGCAGGGGACTGTAAAGATGGCTGTCTCTCCTTCACAGTTCCCTGATTCTTAGGGTATTGGGACTACTCTGATCCCTGGTATTAGCAGATATTGAACTGTCTTTTAATTTATGCTTGGCTGCCTGCAGCTCAAAGAGGATGTGCCAGGAGCATAGTGACACTGGCCATGTCCCCACTTCCCCACCTACGGATTCCCTGACGAAAAGGAAATCTTACCTGGCCAGATGCAGAAAGTTTATAGCCTCTTTTCATTGACAGAATTGTGCAAAAGGGTGTTAACAGATCATTTGGCTCCTGCATTTAAGAAAATATTGGTTTGTACATTAAACATTAGTCCTTGTAACTACAACATTAATAAGTTCAATATGTTCAAAATAGGTTTAGCATTTTGTAAAGCAGTCTCAATTATCTAGAACTGCAAACAATCGGCCTTGATTTTTTTTATTGCACTACATGCCTTGTTTCCTCTCCTCCCCCCCAAATGTCTTTGCATTAAAGCCTTTATTCCTTGTGCTGTCTTTAGGTGTACTATTGAATGGAAGAAAGGAAAAAATGTTACAGTTAAAACAATCAAGAAGAAGCAGAAACACAAGGGTCGAGGCACAGTTCGAACGATTACCAAACAAGTACCCAATGACTCTTTTTTTAACTTCTTCAGCCCCATAAAAGGTAAGCTTGTTTGAGCAGCAAAAAATATCTGGATTTTTGCATAGTTACCCAAACTCTGTTTCTATAAAAGTAGTTTCTTCACCTTGGCTATATTTAGGCTGTTATCTGTAACTTTGCTTTTATGATGTGACTGTTGTAACATATAAACGTCTTCAAATGAGTGGCTAAATCATTCCTAAGCAGTGGGATCTATATTGGGAGAGTTTTAGAGTACTGAAACAGATGGGGTGTTGTCACTCTACTTTTTGACAGTGTAAATATCTGGAGCCTGAAACAAGTGCTATTTATCAGCCCGAAAAAGCTGTTATTTGCTAATAACTAAACTCAGATTTTGCCTTGACTATAACTGTTAAATGAGTTACTCTAGCTATAATCAGCTAATTCTACAGGAAACTATTAGCTGAAGAAGAACAGTATAGACAGGACTCCTTTTGTTAGCATATTGTGGCTGGCCCATGTTTTTAATATTGCTAGTTTAAGGATATTTTACTTTTTACCACAAGGTGGCTCCATACTTCTATTCTAGATGTATTGTGTGAAGCTTTCACATCCAGTCTCAGTTGGTTCAATAGACTGATCTTGCTTAAGCCTTCAGGGTGAACAGGATGTAACTACTGTAATTATGTTAGGGTTTGCTATAGTGCCTATCACTGTATACAAGTGCTAAACTGACCAAATTAAGCAAAATTGCTAATGGACTTCAAGAGGCCTTGTGCTCTTTTCCCTTTTCTGGTTAAGCCCTGTTTGCACCAGGGGGTTTTCTGCAATTATGTTTATCTGCCAGAGAAAGAGAGAAAACACATACCTGTGATTGCAATATCTTTAAAGAATTTTAGTGTAATATGTTATGTTCGTTCCTTTTTGGTCTCTAGTTGATATTTTAGAACACCTATTTGTAGACCTTGAAACCTCTGTAGTAATAGGAGTAATAATTATACCTTACTCTTATATGGGGCTTTTCATCAGTGTATCACATTATGTAGGATGTAAATAGAAATGCCACCAAAAATTTTATTTTCATATAAACATCCACTTTCTGCAAACAAGACAATCACAAGTTGCCTGAGTTGTAGCTGGATTTGGGATGTTGGGGATATAAATATAGTGGGCTAGATTCTTTGGCATGCCAGAGCTCCATAATCTGGAAAGTGGTGCAGATTTAGCATTATGCTACTTTTCTACTTTGACCCTGTGGGTATCCAAAGACCACATTGGCCTCTGTTGCAATTTAGAGAAGCCACAGAGGTGCTAAACTTATGCTGGCTGGAATGGTGCTTTGGAGACCATTTTGCTGACCCCAGGGTTGCTGGAACACACTCCAGCT
>NW_020665066.1:2607474-2656610 GCF_002925995.2 Terrapene triunguis
TCCCCTCCCGGGCTCCGGCTGCGCTGAGGAAGCGCCCGGCCGGGGGCGCAGGGTCTGGAGGTCTGGGGGCTGCCCGGCAAACCGTGAAGCCAGTAGCGCTCGGGCAGCTGTTTCGCGTGGCTGGGAGGGAGGAGGGGGAATGCAGGGCGCTCAGGGGAGGGGGCGGAGTTGGGGCGGGGAAGGGGCGGGGCCAGGGCCCCGTGGAGTGTCCTGTTTTTTTAATGTTTAAATATGGTAACCCTATTTTAGGTTATGTGTTCTCATGTACGGGATGCTTTGGCACTGTTGCACATCTAAGGCTCAAGCAGCTGATGCATTAAGGTGAGCCTTGCAATTCAACGATCCACTGGTGCTTGTAATAAATGAATGGGGTCACACTGTCTGTGTGTGAATTCTGGATGGACATGTCATTGTTATGGATGGTGTACAGAGCTTCCAAGAAAGCAACATATTCATCAGTCTCAGATTTGCAATGATCTTTCTTCCCAGATTTCAGCTACAGTGGAGCCCAGTACAAGATGAATATTTCCAGGTCTATCGGGGAAAAAATGCATTACACCTGAAAGTGTCCTGCTGCTGACATTTCCCATGTTGTTGATTATTATTTATTATTGTTGGTATTCTGATAATGTCTATGGTAGATCCCAATCAAGAGCAGACTCCTAATGTACATCCACAAAGAGACACCCCATGCCCCATAGAGCTAGCAACTCATTCATTTTTGTCTATGAAGATATTATACCCATCCTTAACACACCTCATTGTGCTGGTGTGATCCACCTTACCTTGTTCAAAAGACTACACTGGAGCTGCCAGATTGGAATAAGAGGGCTGTTGCAGGACAGGACTGAAATGCATGGGAAGAGCTGTGTGGGGAAAATTTAAATGCTGCCTGCCTATAGCAGGCCTAGCTCCAACCATTGCCATGAATATCCATGAGCTCCCATATAACCTAGCCCATCTTAAATGCCATTAGACCAAATTGTTTCATATATCAGATTTCAGCAGTCTAAGTCCATTTTGTACTGGACAGGTCCATACAAACACACCCAAACACCCTCCCCACCCCATCACTGTCTCAGCAGAGAAGGCAAAGGCTGAATTAGCCTGGAGACTGAATTACCCTTTCCCAAGCAGAGGTGGTCCCTCCAGCACAGGGTATGTGGGGCTGTGTGAGAAGCTTGCACTGTATCTTGCCATGTACACTTCATTGTCTAAGGGTGTCCATCTGGCATCTTCCATCAGCACTAAAAAGAGCATTTAAATAATGCCAAAGATTGCACAAAGGAATGATTTAACACAAGGGCTCCCTGTGAGTAGAGTGCCAGCTGAGCAGCATCTTATTCGAGAGGAGGGAACACAGAAGTGTCAGAGATCTTCCTGAAAGCCAATTCGAAGTGAGTAGGAATAGCAATGGCGACTAAGTCACTTAGGACCAGATTCTGCCACCCTTACTCACACTGAATGGCACCTTGCTCTTCAGCTAGTCCCATTGACTTCTGTTCTGTGCTATTCAGGTTCTTACACTGTGCCCATTACCATGGTATCTGAGCATCTTCCAATAGTATTCTAAACAACATGAATCTGTTACCTATGGTTCCTTCCTCTGTTGCTAATGGGACTACTTGTGGCATTAGGTGGTACTCACTATAAGGACATCGAAATCTGGCTGCTAGAAACTAGAGTAGATGCCATGGAAACAGGTTAGTAAGGCTCTATTTGTACTGCAGGGGTTCCTGGAGTCATGGGTTTGGCATTTCTTCCTTCCTAGCCCCAGTGATAGGAAATGCAATCTGGGTCCATTCTTTCAGTCACCTCCCCCTCTCTCCTAACCCTCTGTTGAGAACAACCATAAATGCCTGGGGAAACCTGCTCGCTAATCACAGCATCTGGCTGTATTTCCTAGTGCTAGCTAGAGGCATAGTGGGAATGTGCAAGCCCTGATGAAGTACCCTGATATTTGGACACCTAATTGTGATGCATCAGGCTGCCCCTAAGGCAAGAGGACTGGCCTCTAAGTTTTCATCATTGGAATTGCTGCCTTAGGCCTTGGCTACATGGAAGCATTTATTTCTGTACAACTTAAGAGGCAAATTTAAACCAATAGTTATACTCGTATAGCCCCCCTCCCCATGTAGGTATTCTTATTCTGGTATAAGGGGGCCATTTTCCAGTTTACTTGGGGAGGGGGTTAACTTTAAGCTAAATCACACAAAGCCACTCTAATACCTGAATAAGAGTGTCCACACAGGGTGTTATACAGGTCTCAATATCACTATATCAGCATTACTGGTAAAATGTTCCAGAAAAGGCCTTCCTTACTAATAGGGACATATGAAGCTGTCCAGAATAAATAAGCAACTCATTGAATGAGTCTGATTTTTGTCTGATGAAGAGAGACCTGCTTTATCTTTGCAGGGGAGGGCTCTGTGGAAGGATCCCCCACTACTCAAACCTTCCTTCTTGTGTTTATTAGTTAGAGCATTTAAGTGGGTTCAGCAAAGGACAACCTGGGGGAACTAGAGTTTAAAGCATAAGAGAAGCAGAGGAATTAATGAGTCACCAGAGATAAGAGGTCAGCATCCTTCTCTTATCAGCTTGCATAGTACTAAGATATGTAAAAAGGTGAGGTCCACAATGTGATGTGCCTTTAAAATTCCAGGGGCATGTGATCAGTGGGGAATTGAGCCACACCCCACTGAAATCAATTAAAAGACTCCCATTAACTTCAGTGGGCTTCGGACCAGGCCTTGGGAGAGCTGTATTCAGTCACTGGAAGGTGACATCTTGAACTGCTATATTAAATGTTTAGCCTTCTCTTATCCATTCAATGACACTTTTTTGCCAGTATCTGACCAAGCCAACGCCCATTGAGAACTTCCAGTTATGCTACAAGTCAGTTCAGAAAGATAGCATAGTTAAATAAACTGCAGGTGATAAACAGCTGTGCGGCCACATGAAAAGCATTTGGGTGTTGCCACATATTCTGCATTACTGATATAACTGTAGAGAAATCGCCTCCAGGAAGGGTAAATTGGACTGCATAGAGCAACTTATCTTGACTCTCCAAAGGTCTTTTGAGACGCAATTAAGTGATACAGAAATATGTGTATATACATGTACCCCAATACATGTTCCCCTACTATTACAGCTACCTCTAACCCTCTTAATAAAATACATCTCTTCAGTGAGACACAAACTGCTCAAAGATCAAAAGGATTCGGCATTTCCTGAGCACTGAAACAGTTTAATCACATGGACCCAGCCTTCTCAGCTGGCTCAGTACCTCTTCCATCCAGCCTTCATACCCACCCCACCCATAGCACACAGCTTCCTTAATTCCTGCTGGAACAGCAGGTTTAGGTATAGATTATTAGCTTCCCATAGGTATTTCCCAATATGGCCAGTCCCTTCCGTTTTATGACTGATCATTTTTACAATAAGGATGACTGAATGGGAATGCTACTTAGTCATTCTAGCCACATGCCACAGGTGCTTAACTCATTCCGCTCTTCTTGGAGGTTCTTTGTTCCACCATCCAGTAATGATAACTGAGCAGCTAAGCAGAGGACCATTTATTAATGCTTTCTGATCCTCAGGGATCTACAATGAGTCAAGCACCCCAAGTAAACAAGTAGTTGGCGTTTCAAGGCTTTATTCTAGTAAGGACTTTGATACAGTATCACATTTCCCTTCAGATCAACCTCTCTGGTTACTGTCTTTCCAACATAAACCTGACTCCTTCCCTGGATAATCCTATCAGAGTCACTGAGGTACATACTACTTAGAGTTTTATATTAGGTTTCCACCAGTGACAGAAATTATTATTATTGGTATTACCATGTCATCTAGGGTCCTTAGTCCTGGACCAGGGCTCAGCTGTGCTAAATGCAGTGCAAATACAGAACAAAAAGACAGCCCTGCCCCAAACTGCTTACAGACTAAGTACATTATACCTCTTTTTTTTTTAAATCCATTGCTTTGAGGTTATTAATCTGCATTTTTGGGACATGATGGGAAAACTGTTGGGGGAGTCACAGATTAACGAGCAAGGGGATGTCTTTTTACATTTTTGTACTATACTTACAATAAGATCAATTAGAGGAAAAGGTTCATTGTATGTACATTTTATGTGTTTACTGATTTGAGGCCCAATCCTGCATTTCTGACTTCCAAACTCCCACTGGAGTCAATGGAAGCACAATAATAAATAAATACATCAAATCAGTAGATATGAAAGCCTGGGTCCTTGATTTGTATTAGTTCAGTGCCTCAAGATCACCTTTCCCCCCCTCTTTCTTATGAACAATTAGTCACCACTGAGGAATAATTTTTTTCATAAGGTCTAATCCATAGAACTGTATGGTTTTAGGCCATACACACATTTCCTGATTAGCTACAGTGTGAGTCAGGTTTAAATGAGTAGTGTTTGAAAGAGGGCAAGGTTAAAACTAAAAACTGTTTTCTGTAGGACAAAACTGTTAACGCATCAGCCCCAATGACACAGCCAGAGATGGGAGGTTTTTACTATGAAGTGGGAGAATTAGTGAGAAAAATCACCCACACATAAAGCTGCAGCTCATGGTAAGTGTGACCTTCGAAACCAGAAAAGGGTAATGTTAAGACTCAGTACTTTAGTGCATGCAGTTGATGTTTTCACCACCCACTTACAGCCTTAATTGATGGACATTGAGAAATGACTTTAGCTTAGATCCACATGAGTATAAGGGACCAGATTCTGCTGCCAGTCACAGCAGTGTAAACCTGGAGTAATTGCACCGGCTTCAGTGGGATTATTCTTGATTTACACCAGGGTATCTGAGCAGAACCTGACCTAAGGTTATTTTTCTAACATGCCCATTTCCTCTATGTTTATTGCCTTCCTGCTTTATCACGGATTAAAGGACACAATCTTTTTCCATTCATAAAAATGCCTTGCAGGCTTTATACACTCTTTTATACACTCAGAGTAGATTTCCTAGACATCCTAACTAGAAGGTGATTTTTCCTGGGGAAATTTCTCACTGTCTCAGAGAATACTTTCCGAAGTGTCTGACTGGTGGGTCTTGCCCACATGCTCAGGGTCTAACTGATCGCCATATTTGGGGTCAGGAAGGAATTTCCCTCCATATCAGATTGGCAGAGACCCTGGAGGTTTTTTGCCTTCCTCTGCAGCCTGGGGCATGGGTTTCTTCCAGGTTTAAACTAGGATAAATGTTGAATTCTCGGTAACTTAAAGTCTTTAAATCATGATTTGAGGACTTCAGTAACTTAGCGAGAGGTTAGGGGTCTATTACAGGAGAGGCAGGGTGAGGTTTTGTGGCCTGCAATGTGCAGGAGGTCAGACTAGATTAGTGATTCTCAAAGGTATTTGATCGGGCCTCCTTTCTTTGTGTCTGTAGTCATTTACACCTTCCCCAAACCCCATACATATACTGCCACTAGCTCTGAAGGCAAAGTGGAGAGCAGCAGCTGCTGGCTGGCTGCCCAGCTCTGAAGGCAGCACCATGCCAGCAGCAGCACAGAAGTAAGGTTGGGTGGTGATGTGAAAACTGATATTTGTCAGTATCGCTTTTCACAGCAGACTTAGTGCACCATTGCTAACCTTAATTCTGTGCTGCTGCTGTCATCCCGGGGCTGACAACTAGAGCCCTGCCACCTCCTGGTGAGGCATGGGGGGGGGGGGGGGGAGGGTCGGGGGAGGAGAGCCCGAATGGTGGGGCTCTCAGGCTGTCAGCCCCGGGTCAGTGGGGTTCCTGATGTCCCCTTTATCCCCACCTCCCGGGCATGTACAAGCCCCAGCCACCTGGGGCTGACAGCCAAAGCAATTCTTAAAAAAAAAAAAAGCACACAGCTCACACCTTCCTTGACACAATC
The DNA here is from genome assembly GCF_002925995.2 of Terrapene triunguis. NCBI lineage: Eukaryota > Metazoa > Chordata > Testudines > Emydidae > Terrapene > Terrapene triunguis. Next base: position 2,613,352 of record NW_020665066.1, read on the forward strand.
CCATGCCTCCCCTTAAGAGGCCCACCCCATAGTTTGAGAACCACTGGACTAGATGATCATGATGGTCCCTTCTGACCTTAAAGTCTATGAGACTTTCTTAGATTGAGAAATTGTTAATTTTGTTGGGACTGGGTGGTTGTGCTCCATATTGTTTCCCAGGCAGCCTCAGGTCCCAAAGTGGCCAGGAAAGGACCTTGAGCCACAAAGTTCAGATCTGGACCAGAACTTTTTGAAAGCTTAGAGGTGTTCAGTGCTAGGGTTTTAGTATGGGGTACGCCAGCCTGCAAGCCACCAAATTTGAATCCAGATTTGAAGTTCCCCAATATTTGTTTTGAGAATGGGAAATAGGGAGGTATCTGTTCTGGGGTTTGGAGACAGGTCTGTCTCTAAATGCAGCAGGATGGTGCTAAGTAAGAATTTCACAAGCAGAAAGTCTGTCTTGATTCTTTTACATAAATCATTTCATACAAGATTCAGCCAGGCCTCTTTGGATCTCGAACCATTCACATTAAATCATCAAGTTGCTGTGGCCTTCTAACAGTTATTTCCCCTTTCTTACAAAAAAAAAAGAGTGACCTCTGCCTTTTATGACTTGTTCCCACTGTCCCTTCCTCACCTTAGATGATTCAGCCCATAAATAGTAAGGTTCTGCTGAGACATATCCCATGGACTGTGAGAAAGTGAATAACCTCAGCACTGAGGATAACTACATTTTTCAGCCCTTAAGTTACTAAGGATTACATCAGAACAATTAGGATCGCCCAGCAGAACTGAAGCCAGTGACATGCTTGGAGATGCTTTTTGTATTATTTACCAAGGTGGGGCCAGGTGTTCGGAAAGAATTCAAATAACTGATGGAGGAAAAAGAAGGGGCTAACTTGTTCGAGTTGCACTATCACTAAATATTAGCATAGTAAATGCAAAGCAGCCAAACCTGCACTACCCACCTACAGTCTGAAACAAAAGACAAAGGATAGGAGCAATCATGTGGCACCTGGACCTTGTAAATGCCAGATGCCAGAGCTACTGCTCAAATTTATTAAGTTCACCTAACTCTGATTTGTTGAGCGGGGGAAAAAAATCCAAACTTGGGAGGGATGGGGGAAACAAACAGAAAAATGTTGCATTTACCTCTCCTCCCACCTCAATCAGCTCCACTCCTGAGCTTCTACAGCATCTTAGAATCTGGTTTGAACTGTATGCTTTCTGCCACTGGGTGGACAGTTGCTAAAGTTGATCCATTGGATGCAACTGCTGTTCTACATAGCAGCAAATATGTTTATTACCCCAGTGTGACTTGAGAAACTAACAGCTTCACTCCATCATTCCCTTTGTGTTGCCAGTTAGCTTGATTGGCATCTATAGCTGTCCCTTCTACTAATGGAGACTTCAGTTGCTTTTTTAGCTAAAATGACTGGTTTGGGGATTGTAATTGTTGCGATTAAAATGTTACTTAAAGCAGCTTGGAAACTGTAGCCAGCTAATGGGCATGAAGATTGTACATTAAAGTAAGAGGAAAGCATCAAACTTTGGAGAAGAGGGGGGCACAGAGGAATTTGAAATCTGTTCTTTACACATGGCACACCACCATATCCTGTACATAAGAGAGAACTACAATGGCAGCAGCATAATGAAAATTAAATGGGGTACCATCCCCATGGCCTGTCATCTTGTAACATCTGGTCTATGCAGACAAAGGAAACAGAGAAAGAATATACCTCTGCACTTCCTGGTTCTGGCCACAACTGGAAGTGGACATTTTGAGAGATTTTTCTTTTGCTATCTCTAGCCAGAAGCAGGAAATCCTGGAAATCTCAAAGGATCACCAGATCCTGTGGGATGTCCACCCCAGTTTTGCAGAATCCAAGGAGCTGGAATAATTTTTCAAGGGGTTGGATAAGTGCCCAGGCTTTGAGGCATTTATTTTAAAGCTTATCTTGAAGTTCACCCATGGCTAATAAAAACTGATAGCTAACTTTATAACTTTCATAGAATCATAGAAGATTAGGGTTGGAAGAGACTTCAGGAGGTCATCTAGTCCAACCCCCCGCTCAAGGCAGGACCAACCGCAACTAAATCATCCTAGCCAGGCCTTAAAAACCTCTAAGAATGGAGATTCCACCACCTCCCTAGGTAACCCATTCCAGTACTTCAAATCCCCCCTCACTCTTCTCTTCTGCAGACTAAATAAGCCCAGATCCCTCAGCCTCTACTCATAAGTCATGTGCCCCAGTCCCCTAATAATTTTCGCTGCCCTCTGCTGGACTCTCTCCAATTTGTCCACATCCTTTCTGTAGTAGGGGGCCCAAAACTGGACGCAATACTCCAGATGTGGCCTCACCAGTGCTGAATAGAGGGGAATAATCACTTCCCTCGATCTGCTGGCAACGCTCCTACTAATACAGCCCAATATGCTGTTAGCCTTCTTGGCAACAAGGGTACACTGTTGACTCATATCCAGCTTCTCATCCACTGTAATCCCCAGGTCCTTTTCTGCAGAACTGCTACTTAGCCAGTCAGTCCTCAGCCTGTAGAAGTGCAGGGATTCTTCTGTCCTAAGTGCAGGACTCTTCACTTGTCCTTGCTGAACCTCATCAGATTTCTTTTGGCCCAATCCTCCAATTTGTCTAGGTTACTCTGGGCCCTATCCCTACCCTCCAGTGTATCTACCTCTCCCCCCAGCTTAGTGGCATCTGCAAACTTGCTGAGGGTGCAATCCATCCCATCATCCAGTTCATTAATGAAGATGTTGAACAAAACCATGGGGCACTCTGCTTGACTGAGCCGTTGATCACTACATGTTGAGCGCAACAATCTAGCCAGCTTTTTATCTACCGTGTAGTCCATTCATCCAATCCATACTTCTTTAACTTGCTGGCAAGAATACTGTGGGCAGACTGTTTGGGGTCTTTAATTCAGCATGTGCGGTCAATTTATTACTACATTGCCCAGCTTTTATAGTAATTTCCAGCAAATGCTGTAGCTGTAACCCTGGACAGCACACCACTGTCATAAACGGTTAGCAGTCTGTAGAAAACCAATTGGCATGATTTTTAACTAATGTGAACTAATTATGCAGTCAAGGGCAGAGCCAGCACTGAAGTCACAGATGTTTATTACTGTTCCTGTAAAATAAATGTACCCAAATATTTATACTGAATAAACATGGCCTTGGAGACTAAACATATTGGGATGTCACTTTAAAATAGTGATCTACAGTTAAATCATTTTCTGATCTCATTAAACAAGAGTAAGTTTTCAATGTATTCTGTGGGATTGCAAAAAAAACCAAACAATATGGGGTTTGTACGGCATGTTCCAAGCAGAAGGAAAGTCAAGTTTTTTGTTTTTATTGGGATAAATAGGGAGTCAGTGGCCAATTCCATGGGGAAGCAGTATAATCCAGCTCTGTTATCTCTGAAGGCTGTGGCTGTGGTCAGGTTGAAAAATTTAATCAAACGGTATAACAGGATGTCAGAATTATTAAGCAACATCATGAAGAAGATCTAGCTATAAGCCTAAGAAAGGGATAGCTTACTGGAAATGGCTCATTTCTTCCCAACCCTACTTCACTGTTGAATTACAGTGTAGCAGTTTACGGTATATAATAGTGACACATCTGGTTAGCTTTGATGAGACATTTAAAAAACTGTTTAGGAACAAAATCTACATCAGGTAAATATTAATATATTAAGCAATATGATCTACTTTATATTGCTGATTAAGGCATTGATGTGTATGGAGTGAGAACTTCTCATAGACTGGGCAAATAAACTGCTGTCATTTCCCTTGTTTTCATGATGCCAAAAATCAGACTTTTGCAGTGTATAAATCCAAAAAGATTCAGTCTAATGGTATTTAAATCATTGTATTCATTAAAAAAATATCCAGTATCTCCTACCTCACATGCTAGCAATCTTTCAGATCAGTTGTGAAGGGGAAGATCTATGAGAAAAATATAATTGAACACTATTTAGAGATATTCTGGAATGGGCTTTTTTCCCTTAATTAAGATGAAATAAAAAAATAAAAAAAGACTTCTATTTACTAGCAAACATTCACAACTCTCACAGAAATCACCATGTCTATATTACATTGACTTATATTATTTTGAACACAAAAGCCCTAGGTCAGCCATCATACTCTGATCTGCATTTCTATCTCTTTGTGTGTATATACAGTACAGAGAGACAAGGTGGGTGAGAATCTTTTATTGGACCAGCTTCTGTTGGGGAAAAGAGACAACCTTTCTAGCTACACAGAGCTCTTCTTCAAGGTCTGGGGAAGGCACTCAGTGTCACAGCTACATACAAGGTGGAACAGATTGTTTAGCATAAGTAGTTAAAATGTATTGTAAGAGACCAATCAAGTTGAAGAGGCCAGTTAATAGCTTACATGCAGTGGTGGTCCAGCTGGGTTGGTTCCAGGATTTTAGAGAGACAAGATGGGTGAGGTAATATCTTTTACTGGACCAACTTCTGTTTGTGAGAGAGAAAAGCTTTCAACCTTGCACAGAGCTCCTCTGAAGAAGTTGATCCAATAAAAGATATTACCTCACCGACCTTGTCTTGCTAGTTAATAGCTTGGCAGTCATAGGACAAAAAGGGCAGTTGGGGGTTTACCGATTGTTATAATAAGCCATAAATCCAGTGTCTGTATTAAGACCATGACTTTTATTATCTAGCAAAGTTATGAATTTAAGCTCCCAGGCCTGACCCATCTGAGGGGTCAGATATGGAGTGATCATTTTGGGAAAAATGGTCATCCATGGGTGATAAGTTGTCTTTGTCTTTTATCATTTTTCTGTGAGAGTTCACTCAAGACTGTACTGAGTGGCTTGTTATTGGGGCATCTAGTGCACTGGATGAGGTGTGTACACACACACACACACACACAAGCTTATTTATGCTACACTGGCCATGTGCACCAGGGAATAAATACCTTTGTTCCTGCAAGAATGGAATAAACTGAAAACCAGGGAATAAACTGCGTTCACTTTGCACCTTAAACCTTCTCACTTGCACTGTGCCCACTAACCTAACTCAGATGAGACTTCCGTAATTCCAATCCCGTGAGCAGTTCCCTCCTGCCTCCCCCACAACTGCCCTTTAAAAAAAAATAATGGGGATGAGGGGAAAGCTGGGCCTGATTCTCCATTTACTTACACCAATGACAATCAGGAGTAACTCCAATGCAATCAATGGTATTTCACTAGGGAAAAAACTAATGTGAGAGGAAATTCAGGTCCTTTGTCTTAAATAGGCAGAAGATTAGGTGAAAGCAAGGATTAAAAGTTACCCTGGTAGAAACTGCAGGGCCCTGAGGAATATGAGTAACTTCTAGAGCAGTCAGTGGGGGTTATTTGTATCCCCTGGGATGGGAAGGAGAATCAGGGCCATTGAAACCCAGACCCTCGAAGGCATTTAGGTGCCTAATTCCCATTAAAATCAGTGGCTAAATACTGAGTTTGATGTTCTTGGCCTAAGTATTTTTAGTGAGGTGTGGACCAGAAATCCCTACAAATCAATGCAATGCTGTATCCCATTAGAGAGTTGGGCATCACAGCTGAATGGTATGTAGCCTGTGGGAAGATCCTCAGCTGTTGTAAATTGTTATAGCTCCGTAGACAAGGTATACCAGCTGAGGGTCTGCCGCTTAGGGCTAAAATCTATCAGGTTACAAAACAGCAGCCTTGAACTTACATTCTGGTCAGTAGAAAAATCTATTTTTTGTGCTATTTCCCGCCCCCCCTCACACCACCACCTGTATAGCTGGTTCGCTTTACTTACTGCGACTCACGGTAACTAAGGCAACCAGGTTGTGCAGGCAGAAGGATGCAAAAATGAGTATCAACAGAAGTGTTTAAAACGCTAAAACTATTACAAAAATACCTTTCCTCTAATATCCATTAAATAAATAAGATACGTGATAGAGTGGGGAGTTAAAGTTTTTATGGGCAGTTGTATGGGATGAGCTACATAACACACTTTTGCTTTCATCATTCATGAATAATGCATCCACACCAAATTCACCCCAGTAAAAGCTTGATACCAAACTACACTCCCATGTATGTCAATGGGATTTTCCCCATTGACTTCTGTAGAAGATGGTTTGGGTCCCAGTATATAACCAACTATTTTAAATCCTGCTGTTCTGCAGAACAAAAATTGCTTTAGAAGATAGTTTCAGGAAATTCTTAAAATGTGTGAGGGTCAAAGACAATGGTGACTTACTATTTAATTTATGAGATAACAGAGAAGCTATTTTTAAAAAAGCACGTGTTAAACTAGGGAAAGTACACATGGAAACAAAATTATATATTATTGAATGAATGTCTGTATGTTTCACAATGCCTTCTGCTGAAAAGTAAACTTTTGCCAACAGTTACCATGCTTCTTACTTGTTACCACAGATATTTCCTAATCTAAGTACAGTATAGGGACAAACTGCTATAGTTCAGATCACATTTGCCAAGAGTTCTCAGACATTGTATCTAAAATACAGCAGTTTTCCACTATACTTGGAATACAGAATAATGCTGAATGTGGCTAATGCTGTCTATTTAATGGCAACTAGTGTACTTACATTATAGGAATCTATATACTGTAGACATAGAGGCTTGATAGGATGGACGGTTGAAGATAAGACTAATAAATCCAGCTCAGTCTTGTAAAGAAACAAATTCCCATATCAAGTTTACAGGCCCGGAATGATGAATAGAAAAGTGGGCAACAATGGGCTTCTTTCCTCAGCCAAAAAGCAGCCTTGCATTTCCCGTATCCAGTCCAGCAGTGATGATCTGAACTGCAGTTATCCCAAACTTACTGTTATCTGAAATAGGGTCATGTCCTCTGACATGAAAATTCCCTCAATTATCAAAACCCTCAATTATCCAAATCTATTCAAATCCCCCATGACATTTGGAAAAATCCAGATTGTACTGTATTTCTGTGCCAGTTAATGATAACTAGCTGCATTGTATTTGCTACCCCAAGCATTGAAAATGAATTAACATTACGTTGTTATAAACAAAAGCCTTTTTATAAAAAAAAAAAGCTAACACTGCCTGATATTTTAACCTCTTATTAAAATATATGACAGTAATTAGCATAACTTTTTTTTCCATTTTCCAATCATTTAAATCTACGCCAAACAGGTACTACACCTATTAATGTTACGTGAATGCAAAGTCACACAGCAGGGTTACGGCTGTTATTTATTTTGAAATAATTGATTGTTTCCTATTTTCTTTCAAATTGTTGAGTTCTCTGTTGCTCTTGCTGAGGCATGTATCATTAAGATTTATTCAGACTGGGTTAAACTATACAATGTTATGGTTCTAATAGAGTCCATGCCATCAGGGGTGCTTTTTTTAAAAAAAAAAAGCTAGTCTTAAAAAATAGAAGTTTTTATACTCATTTTATGAAACGTTTTTCAATGCCAAAGACACACTGATATTTTAGGAACAATAATTTCCAATATGCCTTCTCATGTGTGCCTGTTACTTCTGCCTAAAAGGTTTGTGTTAGTTGACATGACAAAAATACATAAAAATAAAAGAGTTATGGTAATTTACATTGATTGCAAACTAGGACCCCAGTCCTGCAAAGACTTGTGTGTAACTTTATGCACTGTGAGTAAGCCCACTGGAGTCTCATTTCAAGATCAGGGCCTAGCACATTTTCTATTGAGCAGATCTGTCGATTCTGAGCCAAAACCTGCTATGGTTAGTGCTGCACCGTTTCTACTGAACAAGCACACGGAGGCCTGGTCTACACTAGAAAATTAAGTTGGCATAACTAAATCGCTCATAACTACACCCCGATTGGTGTAGTTAAGCCAACCTAAGTCCACGTGTAGCCAGTGCTAGGTCGACGGAAGAATTCTTCTGTCGACCTAGCTACTGCCTCTCAGGGAGGTGGAGTATCGATGTCGACGGGAGAATCCCTCTCATCGGCAATGGTAGTGTCTACACTGAAGGGCTACATTGGTGCAGCAGAGCAGCTGTGCTGCCATAGTGTTTTAAGTATAGAGTAGCACTTACACGGACACAAAACTCATGTATTTAAAAATGCGTAAAGTTCCTGTTACTAAATCATTTCTAATCGAAGGCACTTCACACAACTAATTATATACATCACAACACCCTTGTGAGTTAAATAAAGTATTATTTTACTATTGTCTACTTCATACAATGAGGCACAGAGAAGTTAAGTGACTTATGCAAATTCACAAAGAGATGGGATAGACACTGACTCTAGTCCTATGCTTGGACTTCTGAATGTTAAGCAAGAGGCAAATAACCTTGGACAAATTGAACAAAGCTTCTTTTTCGCTAAGGTGTCTGTCAGGTCTGTCCTAACAGCTTTTATTCTTCACTTTTCATTTTAGCAATGCCAACAAGATGACAACATGCTGCTTGTAGATGTATCATTATATATACACATTTCCAGTTGGGTGAGGCCCTGCCTTTTTAAAATGACAAACCCATGGGAAACAACTCCATTAAGAAAACAGAAAGGCAGTACTGAGTGTGCATCTGGCAGAAGTGAGTTTCACTGAAAACCAAGTACAAGTTATATTTTTAGAAATCTGAAGTAGGGTGTGTGCAAACATGTACGTTCCTGCAGGCCTGATGTTCTTTGAACCTTTCTCCCAGGTGCTCCTTTTCCCACTGCTGACTTGATGTCTTTTTCAGGCTGCTCTTCTCTTCCTGGAGCAATGTCCCATTTCCTGTGTGCAAGACTAATTCCCTCTCCGACTTCACAGCCATTCTTAAAACTGCCTTGTGCTTAGCTGTCCAGCTTTGATCTTCTCCCACTTGGAGTCAGCACCCATCCCCCTTAATAGTCTGTGCTGTAGCTTTACAAAGTAGACTATGAACTCCTGTTGGGCAGAAGCCTGGACATTTTATAGTGCCTTGTACAACTAGTGTTGCTACATGAGTTAAGTTATGTTTACATAGTACATAGTTTTCTCTTGTGGCACAGAGGTTAATTAGTATTAGAGCGTTATTCTCAGCACTGAAACAAAGGAACAACAATAAACTCGCATACTTTGTTTCCTCCTGAATCGTCTATAGTAGAAGAGTATACTGGCTGTTTCATCCATGAAAGACGTTTCACCTTTGAAGCCAGAAGCACTGTAACATTTGATTTCAGGGACAGAATGAATATCTGCTAAAACATGTATTGATGTGCAGCGGATGCTGCGGACACGTATTCCCTATTGTGGGTCTGATTGTGCTGCCCTTACTCATGTTTAAAATCAGTGGAACTATTTGCGTAGTAAGGGACTACTCACTTGAATAAAGGTAAAAGAATCAGCACCCCTGGGGTGAAATTCACCCCTCTGCAGAGGGACAGCACAAGCACCATTTAACTCCCGCTATTCTATTGAGAGGCCTTAGAAGTCGCATTGTGCCAGGGACCAGCACAACATCAGAGGTGAATTTTACTACAGACATCAAAAAGAAGCTGGCATTCACTTTGGGGAGTTCACTTGCATAGGAAAGGGTTTGGTAGCTGCAACAAGTGGATGCTTAAGGTGAAATCCTGGCCCCACTGAATCAATGAGAGTTTTGCCGTATTCAGTGGAACCAGGAGTCACACAGGACACATTCACTTTTTTAACTAACCCTGAAAGCATTTACTCTAAAAATGTAAAGAAATATAGCTCATTCAAAAAGTTAGGGGGTATGCGTGGAAAGAAAAGCTGTGCACGCTGCATAACTGATTAAACATTATTTCTGAAACAGCATATCTGAAGCAACTATAAAGTGCTTGTTTCAAATTTTCACCTTGATCCTGGCCCCACTTCAGGGAAGCGGTGATATTTGGTACACCCCATTGTCTTCAGTGGAACTTAAGCACATGCTTAACTGTAACATATTTGCTTAAGTGCTTTCCTGAATTGGGGCCTCTTCGAGGTGCTGAGCACCCCAAATGGGAAATTCCCTCACTAAGGAAAATCCTATGCTTAACTTTGATTTACTGTTTATGGCGTTGTTTAAAATGTAAAGGTGAAGCAGGTAACAAAACCTAAGTATGTTTGTATTTTGTGAAAAACCTTTTGGTAAGCAGTCACATGCAGCCAGTGTCAGATTGTGTGCAGTAGATCCCAGTTATATGTAGAACTGATTTGATTTCAGCAGGATTTGGGGAATGCAACAGGTACAGACATTGTCTGATATTGGCCCATTCATATGATAGCTACAGCATTAATTCAGTGCATTATATGCTTTTATTTTAATATGCAAAATCTTTTACATTTAATTTAAAACAGTCACTGATCAAATGACAGATTATGGATCAAAGACCATGAAAGCCTATTGTGTAATGGAGGACTACTGGCACGCCGTTTGATGTCCTATTAATGTTAAGAGAAGGGAGCTGTTAGTTAGGATAAATAATACTAACAATTAAGGAATTTAAATAAATATTACATTAAGGAAAACAAGTAAGCAAACACTAAAGTAACACTAAGTGTCTAAATGAAAAACCTACCAGCCAAACAAACGGAGGAAAGTCAGAACTGCAATTGCTAACGCATCACTTGTCATCACTCACACACTGCCATTTGTCCCTTAGGTTTTTGTGTAAATGTTTGTTCCATCTGTTAGAATAACTGGTCCCAATGAGTGAGAGGAGGATAACGATCTTGGGTCAGTTTAAGACTTCTTGTGCTTTCCATTAGTAGCACATACACACTTCCTCACTGTTGTGTTTGCCTGCTCTACTTTTTTGTACTGGAAATAAAAGAAATGTTGACAAGAATCAAAGTACCACATAAAGTGATGAAGGTGTCCAATGTAGTGGGAAAGAAATATACAGGTCTGTTCATGAAGTCAGAACAAATTATGTTGATTCCCTATTGCAATGACTGAATCAAGTTCTATGTTTTAGGTGGGTTTTGTTTGTTTGTTTGTTTGTTTGTTTTTTTTTGGGGGGCGGGGAGTCTGCTGTGTAAAACCCTCCAATCCTTCTCCCTATTGCTTATATAATATGAAAGAAAAAATGTTACATATTTTACTGCCATTTAAGTTTAGCCATGTCAAATTTTAGCCAGGGCTTGGAAACAGCCACAACAGGCCCATAAGCCATGTTGTATCAATGGATCTATTATTATCTTTTTCTCCAGTTCGCTAGCTTTCATTTAAAAAAACAAACAAACAAAAAACAAAAACCTAAATCTCTAGATTTTAGGGTTGCAAAGAAACCTCAAAAGAGCTGGTATGTTGGCAGAGAGTCTGAAATACTAGCTCTGAGGTATGAGCTGCCCCATTCATCAACCAGGAATTAATTCAGGCAGGCCCTGGCCTGTGTTATGTAGGAGGTCAGACTAGATAATCACAAGGGTCCTTTCTGACTTTATAATCTAGGAATCTCAGTGAGGTGGTGTTAACTCACATCCCCAATGATGGTAATTCACTCTCCACATTGTTAACAAATTTCATTCCTCATTTAAGTGTTTATCTGCATACAAAAGGTATACTGGTTTAACTACACTAAAGTGGTGCAACCCACCCTCCTTGCAGCACAGACATAGTTATATCAGTATAAAGGTGCTTTATACTGCTATCGCTATACCTGTAGAGCAGGGGTTCTCAAACTGGGGGTCGGGACCCCTCAGGGGGTCACGAGTTTATTACATGGGGGAGAGGGGTTGCACTCCAGCATTTATAATGGTGTTAAATATAAAAAGTGTTTTTAATTTATAAGGGGGGGGGGTCGCACTCAGAGGCTTGGTATGTGAAAGGGATCACCAGTACAAAAGTTTGAGAACCACTGCGTAGAGCCACACAGGCAGGAGAATAAGTTGTACTGTGCCAGGCACCTCTATCCCAATATAACTATGTCCACACGAGGGGTGGTAATGATAGAACTTTTTTTTTTTTAAATCAACAATCACACCCCTAACCAACATAGTTCTACTGGTATAAAATCTGTACCTAAACCAGGCCTAAGAAAGAAGAGGGAAGATCACAGACCTGCACAATTTACTGTTAGTGACTTCTCCTTTTGGTGCTATACCACCACTTATTTTGTTTCCCCAGTTGAGAAGGATCCAAGCTCAAAGAGCCTAGCAGAGCTCCAGGGTGGAGTACATTCCAATCCCACTGAGGGAAAGCCCAGTTCAAGGAGTGCAGTGGAACCAAGCAGCAGCAATCATATTTTGAACATCTGCATATTCAGGAGTGGCGCAAGTTATATGGGCCCGTGGTGCCTGTGCTCCAGGAATATTCAGGACCCAGGGGCCCAGCTCCACCAACGTTCGTAGCTGGGTCTCTCCGCCGGCCCTGCCTGCCGCCCCCCCGTGTGCCTCCCTCGGAGCATCTCCCGTCCCCAACTGCTGCCCCCGGGCGATTTAAAAGGGCCTGGGAGCCACCGCCAGCAGCGCATTGAGGCTAACGCAGCTTCCTGCCCAGCCTCGCTCCATGCCACTCCCGGAAGCGGCCAGAATGACCCTATGGCCCGGGGGGGCGGGTGTCTCCCTGCCCCAAGCGCCGACTCTGCAGCTCCCATTGGCTGGGAACTGCAGCCAATGGGAGCTGCAGGGGCGGTGCCTGTGGGCAGCGGCATGCGGAGACCCTCCACCCCCCCGCCTAGGAGCTGCTGCCAGAGGGGTGTGTGGGTCACTTTCGGGAGCCGCCCGAAGTAAGCATCACACCCCTCACCCTCTCCCACGTCCCAACCCCCTGCTCCAGCCCAGAGCCCACACCCAAACTCTCTCCCAGAACCAGCCCCCCGCATCCCCTCCGGCACCCCAACCCCCACCCAGATCCCACACCCAAACTCCCTCCTAGAGCCTGAACCCTGTCCTGCACCCAAACTTCCTCCTAGAGCCCACACCCCTCACCCCCTCCTGCACCCTAACCCCCTGGTCCAGCCCAGAGCCCACACCCAAATCCCCTCCCAGAGCCTGCCCCGCTCCTGCACCGAAACCCCCTCCCAGAGCCTTAGACAGGTATGTGTGTGTGTGTGTGGGGGGGGGGGGACAGGACTTGGACCCATCTGGGCACCACCAAAAATTATACAAACCTGTGCATATTCTACTGTAAGCAGCATCTTATTCACAGGAGTGCAGCATATTTTGTAAGTGGTGTGTGGGAGAGTACTGCTCCCTTCCCTTCTGCCTCCATCTAACCCCTAGATTTTAGCCTTGACAATGTCCCTTTTAATCAGGTCTCTCAGAATATCTTAATAAGTAATGATCATAATTAATACTTGGCATTTACACAACTGTTCACGGTCAAGGTATTTTACCAACTTCTGCCTGCTAGAGGATGGAAAATTTCCAAAGGATGGACATTTCAATAGGAAACGGACAATTAGATTTTTTTTTTGGTGGGGGGGGGGTCAAAATAAACAAAACATTTCCTTTTTTTGGACCCCCTCTACTCTGCATTTCTGATGCACCCATCACCCTATCATTTAGGTACTACATCTTAACTCACCTTCCTAATTGTAAAGAAATTGTTTGTTTTTATAGTTTAAAATGCAATTTGTTCTAAAAACTACTGAATTTGCCCTCAGAAACACCTGCCAAAAGCGAATTTCACATGAAACAGGGGGGAAAAAAACACAAACACCTCTCCCCAAACTATCAGCACAAAAGCTGATCTATAGCCTTCATCCTGCAATTCATTGTGTGTGGGTAGACTGGGAGAGTTTCATTCAGAGTTCAGCAGACTTTTCCAGTATGATGAATTACAGGATCCGGGGCTTGGATGATCAAAGTGCTGTAGTAGGAGATAAGAGCTTCCAATGTGAAAAAGTGTCCTGCATTCTTTAATGTAGCTTAATAAAGGAAGCTTACATAGCATGGTGACGGGCACTTCAGAAATGCAGAGAGATGAAATAGGTTAGGTAGGTGAGTGGAGGGCTGCCCTGGACATATGAGGGGGTTGGGGGTGTTGGTACATTTAATGGCCAGGAAAGGCAGAAGTAGCCTAGGGCCGTTCTCCTTTTGTCTCTCCTGGCATGCGAGCTGGGGAGGGTCCCAGATACCTGGCTGTCAAGAGGACAAAAATCAGGAACCTCAGCCCACAGGTTTCCAGCAGGACAGAGAGCCGGTCTGGTGACTTTTAGGGTTAAGGGGCCTCCCCATCCCCCAGCATCCGGCCTGAGCGCTCAGCCCAGCCTGGAAGTGGCTTGAAGCCTTGAGAAAGTTCCAAAGGCCGCTGCGGGGCTGAGTCACACTATGGGCTGGGCAGCAACTGCATTCCTGAGCAGTGTCACTGCTTGGGGGCAGGCAAGGGGAATAGAGGAAGAGAAAGGAGACAAGTGAGGGGCTAGGTAGATAGAGGGGATGGGGGAGGGGGGGAAGAGACACAGGAAGAGAGAAGACGCTTGGGGAGGGTTGCCAAGTTTGGTTGGATGTATTCCTGGAGGTTTCATCACATTACAATCTTGAATTAAAGATTAATCTTTAATTCCTAGAGACTCCAGGACTATCCTGGAGGGCTGGCAACTCTGGGGGGGGGGGGAATGGGGGAGACCTGAAACAGATGGGAGGTTGGGGGAAGGGCACAAGCAGAAGGAATGGGGGGATAGGGAAGGGAGTGGAGCAGAGGGAGAGCTGTAGAGAGGCAGGCTGGGGACTCATGGAGGCCAGGCAGGGAACAGGGGGGCATGAAAGAGGCTGAAGTGGGAGAGGGCGGGGATGCAAGAGACGGTGTGAGATGAACCGGCTTGGAGCTGGAGGGGGTGGGGTGCAGGCGGAGCCTGGGGCCAGTGGGGGAGGAGGTACCGGATACTCAGGCGCGGCTCGGGGAGGGACAGGGCCGGGCAGGGGAGGCCGGGGGTGGGTGACAGCAGGGCTGGGGAGGGAGGGGCACCGGAAGAGCGAGGCGCTGACTCACCGCAATAAATTGTTCCCCATCCAGCGTCCTTCGCCCATTGCAGCTGGAGAAGGCGCAGGAGCAGCTGCAGAGTTCACCGCCGCGCCGCAGAGGGAGCCCGGGGCGGAGGATGAAGATGCCGGGCGAGGTGATCCGGGAGGGCGAGCTGGAGAAGCGCAGCGACAGCCTCTTCCAGTTCTGGAAGAAGAAGCTGGTGGTGCTGACCAAGGACAGCCTGAGCCTCTTCCCGGACGGGCACAAGCGCGCCCGGGGCAAGGAGCTGGGCTTCCACTCCATCCTCAAGGTGGACTGCGTGGAGCGCACGGGCAAGTACATCTACTTCACCATCGTCACCACGGACCGCAAGGAGATCGACTTCCGCTGCCCGGACCAGAGCTGCTGGAACGCCTCCATCACCATGGCGCTCATCGACTTCCAGAACAAGCGGGCCATCCAGGACTTCAAGAGCCGCCAGGAGCTGGAGCAGGCGGCGGGCAGCCCGGAGCGGCGCCTGGCCCGGGCGCCCTGAGCAGCCCGCGGGGCGGCAGGACCGGGAGGCGGTACGGCGAAAGGTGAGCCGCGGGGGGTCCGGGGAGCGCCTCTCACCCGGCCAGCGCGGGCCGAGGGGAGCCGAGCGCGCCCCCAAGGCTCCGCTGGGCTCGCAAAAGACTCGCGTGGGCTGCGGCGCTGCGCCTTAGTCCGTCTCCATTGAGCTTCACGGGCTGCAGGGCCAGCGGCGGGAGACCAGAGATCGCAGGCAGGCGAGCTTGCAACGCGCTCGGCGTCTGTTTAGTGTCGCGGGAGGCATTTCTCCCCCCGGCCAGTTCCAGACCGGCGCCGCTCCCGGGCTTTAAACAGAGGCTGCGAGCCCCTGAGAGCACGTGGCTCTTGCTGCCTTTTCACGGGGACTCCACATCTCCCTGGGATCGGCCGGCTCTGCCCGTAGCACTCGGGCTCAACCGGCACCCCCTGGCTTTAGGCTTAACCCCCCCGACTTTTGCATTGGCTAAAACCGTAGCCCTGGCGCCTGCACGCAGATGCGCTGATTAAATTAGCAGAGCCGGTCCGTGCTGGAGGGGTTGAATGGACTTGGCGCCACAGCGGCCCCTGCTGGGCAGTGCATTTTAATGATTCCCGGAAAGCACCAATATGCCTTTGGCTTCTTATGAAAATCACTAGGGATAGTCTTAAAGCCACTTTAGCGCCTGGAATAAGAAGTGACTTCCTAGTAGCTAGTGTGGCAAATATCTCCATTTTTTTAAGAGGCGAAAGGAAGCAATAATGGGAATGGGAGAACTGCTGTTGGGATGCTGCCTTCCTCTACTCTCTCACTTGGGCTGGGGACCTCCTTCTGCGGGTCTGACACTGGCTGGTTCTCCCTGGGAAGACTCTCCCATCATGTGCTCGAGGCACTCAGCAGCACCGGACTTCGGTTTTAATGCTTGAATTGGGGAGGGGGCTTGGAGGGTCCAGGCCCTCTTACTACTTTGAGGGGCTACCTCACTTCTGTCTTATTCAAAGCACGGGGTGGGCTGTTTGCCTGTTTCAGGCTTTCATTAATCACCCCCTCCCCCCATAATTCAAGCAGTGGGCATGGACTTTACATGCTGCAGCTTTTGACTGGAAAGTAATACTAGCCTTTAGACTGGCACCAATGCTGCTCCTTAAGCCATTGTGGCCAGCAGAGAACGCTGAAGAGTTGTAGACTTGGCGCTCCATTTTGGAGGCTGAGCTTTTTGCCCTTTTGTGAGTGTTACCTAGCAGGGATCTCTGGGTGATCCTGTGCATGGTTACTAACTAGCAAGAGCAATTTAATAATTATGCCACTTAGTTGAGGAAATGTGGACATACACTTAATGGGGGCTTCTTTAAGGAACTCTGTATATAGGCTGGGATTTTTAAATATGAGTGCCAAACTCCCTTAGGCTCTTACCCCACAAGAATACTGCTGTATTGTTCCACTTCTGACTTATTTTCTGTTGCTCTTTTTAGAACGCACTGCTGGATGATAAACCAGATCGAGTGTCTTGGACTGAAATGGGACAGGGTATCAATGAAGGAAAGCAAAGAAGGTGGCTGGGAACAGTTGGGTTTCCTCCAAGTCTGAGGCTGCTGAGCAAAGAGCCCTGAGCTTCGCCTGAGATGCATTTTAAAAACCAAAGACTCTTTCAAAAGGACTTCTGGTGAAGCGTCAAGAAGTTTCTAAGTGGCACAGCTTTGCAAACTACTCTTATCTATTTATGAGATGCAAAGAATATTCAGCGCCCATTGGTGCAAAACAAACCCAATTTAAATTATTTGTGGTATCTATATTTGTATTTATTTTGATGAATGTCTTTAAGCAGATGTCTTAATGTTGCTTTTGCATTAATGTGTCCATTCCAAATAAATTACTTGAAATGTTCACATTTTATTACTATACACTGTAGTGCAGTATGTTTTTTGGTGCCGGTTGCAGAATAATAGTTCATAGACACCATCTGTAAATAGGGCTACACTAATCTATCCAAACACTTTTTTGTTAATAAAAATACTAATGTGCTTTGATAACAGAAAGCTGATATGTCTGTAGGAAAGGGCCTGCTTCAATTAGTCTCCAAGCAGAAAACTCAGTTACAGTATAGCAATTCCTAATTTAGATGCATCAGACCACTGGCCCTTCTAATCCAGAATTCAATAGTCAGGATTAGTTGAGTCTGAGGCTAGGTCTACACTACCTGCCTGAATCGGCGGGTAGAAATTGACCTCTCAGGGATCGAATTATCGCGTCCTGTCGGGACGCAACAGTCGATCCCCGAATCGACGCTCTTATTCCACCAGCAGAGGTGGGAGTAAGCGCCGTCGACGGGAAGCCGCGGAGGTCGATTTTTGCCACCGTCCTTACAGCGGGGTAAGTCGGCTGCGATACGTCGAATTCAGATACGCTATTCGCGTAGCTGAATTTGCATATCTTAAATCAACCCCCCCCTGTAGTGAGGACGTAGCCTGAGGAAGGTGCAAGAACCCCTGCAGTCACCAGTTACAGAATAAAAGTGCCTTCCAGAATGCTTCCTCTAATACCCCCTGCTTGCTTAGTCCAGAAGAAGAGGGATAGCTGAACTGGTTCAGAATAAAATAAAGACCAACATATAGAATCTCAGGGGTTTGGTAAGGTTTATGTAACAAGTTCCCTGTTGTTTCACATCTCCATGCATCTTTGCAGTTTCTAGATCCAGCGAGGGGCTGTTCTCAAGGGGTTTCCAGCCTAACCAGAGGCAGGAAGTGCTGTACATCTTATCAGCTTCTTCTTAGGACACTTTGCAGAGCCAAGGGGTTGGTAAAATAGCTGAACTTCTTGGTACTGTGCTTATGAAAATCAGGTTTTATGAGACTTATTGCTAATTAATCTACATTTCCTTGAGAGTAATTCTGCAACATACAGCTATCCTTTCTCTACAGCTAGAAAGGGGAAGTACAAGGAAAAATGCATTTGGCACTGAAACTGAGTTGCAAGACTCTTCCTGTGTAGTGTTTCTTACGAATGGTCTGAAACTGAAATCCTTAATAGGGTAAAGTTTCCACAGAGTCTTGCTTGAGGGAGACCAGAGAGTATTGGTGGAAACTACAAAGATTATACTGAGAACAGCATGTAGGAGGGTTAATTAGGGGCTGATTAAAGCATAGTTCTAATAAGGAGCTAGTCAAGGGTGTGGCTCAAAAGGGAAGTACTTGCTCATCCAAGAACTGGGAAATGCCATGGCTATAAATTACTAATGAGGCTTTGTAAGTTATGGACTAGCTGCTTTTTTCCCACAGAATGAAATAGGTTTCAGCTATCTGTTGCTTGGACCATCTTGAAGAAAGTCTTGGTTCTGATTCCCTATGTATGGCTGGTGGGAAGAAATGCTCTGCATTGAGGGGTTTGTGCTTTAAAGCAGAAGGATACAGTACTTAGTTTCCATGGTTTCCTGAACCTAGAGGTTTTTCAATTACCTGTACTGCAGCCTGGAACACTCTCCTAA
This sequence comes from Terrapene triunguis, assembly GCF_002925995.2. NCBI lineage: Eukaryota > Metazoa > Chordata > Testudines > Emydidae > Terrapene > Terrapene triunguis. The sequence goes on from NW_020665066.1 coordinate 2,632,195, forward strand.
AGAGGTGTGAATTTTCTTTTTTTTCCAGGTGGGGTTAAAGCATGACTTAAATATGGATTCAGGTAGCTAACTTTAGGACACCATGTCTGAAAAATCTGGATGACATGCCTTTACTTCCATTCTACAGTGTAAGAGATGATAGACCCACCCCTGTAAGTGGGGGTGGCTGAAATGCAGTTGCTGGAACTTCTGTAACTATTAGCACTCGATGTTGTATTGCTCAGAGGCCTAAATGGGGATCTGAGCTTCATTGTGCTAGGCACTGTTAAAACAACCTGAGCTAGTCAGTGCCTCCCCTTTACTACTAAAGAGAGAGGGCTGCATCCTGATTGGGTTCATTGACTTCAATGGAACTATGCTGATTTACATCAGCTGAGGATGGGGTCCTATCTCTTGTAATAGTGTTGAGCCCAGAAGATGTCTGCAAACTATCAATGGTGTGGAATATCATCATATACTAAGGCTTTGTAAACCGCTCCAATAGCAAAAGTTACTGTATATGCTGCTGAAATGCAAAGTGTTGGCTTAAAGCTACTTTTATTTTCAATCTGGGGTGATAGAGGTAAAAGTCCTGATATATAATCTATATATAAACATTGCACATTTTAGTTTTTGTGGATAAAGTAGATTTACATGTAGCCTGGATTACTGAACTTTCTCCTCATTCTGGGGTACTTTATTCTTAAAAATATACAAAAACAGAGCTATATTGACAACCAGTTGCAAATAACCAAAGGCTGAGACTCCAAACATCTTGTACAAAATTCCACCGAGTGTTGGGCCCACTGTCCGTGTCAGGGGAGGAACAGATGCACATATCCCAAGCATGGCACCTACAGAAGAGGGGAGAGAAAAAGTGCATACATAAGTGACCAATTAATTCTAATTACAAAGGTTTAATGATAATTTGTTGAACAGACATAGCTTACATGGACTCTGTGTGTCCAGAAGTGTGCAACTTCCACTGTGAGCCATCTCAACTCTCCACTACAGTGTTCACACAACAGGAATACCGTAGTAAAGGGCAATCAGATTCTGCACTGTTCAAGAAAGAATTCAGTGCCCAATATTGGGAGCTAGGCTCTGATTCTGGAAGTAGTCCTCTTAGTTCGGCTTGCAACTGGGAAAATTTATTTCATTGAGGGCGTGGTAATTTAGTACTCTGTCTCTTGCAAACCTTGGAAGATCAGACTTTTCTAATACAATAATTAGATGAGGCAGCTACCAGTGCATTTCCACCTTACTAAAACAACCTATTACAGTTTGTCCTCATGCTCAGGATGTCAGTACAGCAACTTGGCTCTGAAAGGCTGGGCTCTAACTAGTCTTTTTCAACAGAACAGATGATGCCCTAGAAAAACCTCCTCACAAATAAAGATTGCTTCAATATGAATGAACACATGCTGGATACAATTATCGAGCTCCACCAGATTCTTGTGCCATGCTGGGAGTTTAAAGAGAGCAGGAGCCACAGACCATGAGAAAGCACTTACTACTTGGCAACGTAGGGCCACTTGCATGTGTGCATGCAGATGAATGGACATGGACTATTATAGCACGTGTGATATGGTGCAGGCACATTATTCTGCTATTCATATAGGAAAACCAGTATATCACCAAAATGAAAAGTCTTAGAACAGGACAGCAGGGAAGGAGAAGGGAGATAAGCTTAGACTTTGGTCACAAAGTGGGGTGTTTTTTATTTTTGTTTGTTTGTTTTGGTCCCATTTTAAATATTGATATGATTGTTTCACTGCTTGCACAGGTGAGAGAACTCTGGATGTAGGCATTTTGACTTTACATAAAGATCCTGCTGTCAGGTATGGCACCATGCATGGAGGCCTGCCTAGTTAAATGGGAGCACAAATGCACTACTTGATTCTACTAGTTATAAAGTGATGGAGGACCATGTAACTGGAACAGAACTGAGTCCAAAAATCTTTAGGGGACTGTGAATTAGAGGAAATCTGACCAGTCCTCAGTCTAATGCAGATCCAAGCCTGCTGTACTTCTATTCAGAATGCTAGTTTGAGAAGGGAGCCAGTAGGAGGGGGAGTAATATGTGTGTGTGTCTTGGAAAAATCTTTCTGCCACATCTTCTGAGTACTGCTCCCCATCAATGAGCTGGGTGGATCCCCAAAATTGACCTCTCCCCAGTGGGAGCAATCACACAGCCACCAAGCATTCTGGGCAGGTTCTACAATTTCCCCCCACCTCCAGGCATTTGAACTAAACTAATTACTATATACAGCAGCCAAACTGGCTCCCAACAGTTGAGCTGGCACTTTGTAGTGTGTGGGTGGGTTGTGTGTGTATGTTTAATCAGATATCCATCCTCTAAACAGGCCCAGGCTCCAGGTCTGCACCTCTGAAAGGTTTATTTTGCTGAAAGATAATTTCTGTTTCCTAAAGAACCATCTAGATCCAAATTAGACCCCCCAGTATGAACCACCTCTGATCTTTAGGCAGTTTGAATTTTGCAGCGTGGGACTATAGGGCTAGTCTACACTGGCAATGCTAAAGCGCTGCCGTGGCAGCACTTTAACGTGCCTTGTGTGGTCGTGGTGCAGCTCCCAGTGCTGGGGCATTGTTTACACTGGCGCTCTACAGCTCTGCAACTTGCTGTGCTCAGGAGGGTGTTTTTTCATACCCCTGAGTGAGAAAGTTGCAGCATTGTTAATTGCCAGTGTAGACAAGCCTATTTGGGATGGGCAGGGACGCTATAATGTTTTGTGACAATGGAAAAGAAAATCCTCACTGGACAACCGGCTTCCACTAACTTCTATCCAGTCTTCCAGCTCTTTCATAAGAGGGGCACTCTAATCTGGGGCGAATCCCCTCTTTATCATAAAGGCCTGACCCAGTGCTTATTAAGATCAATGGAAAGACTACAACTGACCCAGACAATACTGGATAGGGCCCTTAATGAAAAGATCTTCAGAAGATTCCTTCAGAGAGACTCAAGACAGACACAATTCCAAAGGGAGTTCCTCAAGCTGAACTGGCGAATAGAACAATCTCGTGAACGTGAGTGTTCTTTAAATTGACTAAAAATCTTCAAGGCTAATGCCACTTCCTGTGCTTTTGATGTGAAAAGCTTTAATGTCACAATATCACATCAAGCTTAAGAGCTATTAAAAGGCAGAGCTTTATTAACAAATGCAACTAGAAATGACTAATTTGTAGCATAAATTGTATATTTGTACAGTTGGGACAATAGTTTTATCTGGAATGTGGGTGGAACGGCTACTGTATGGTGCCACCCATGACCAGAAATGGGTGGCAGACATTTTAGTAGCATTGTTTCTCTGGAACACACCCATACTACATTACACAGGTACTCCAAAGAAGCAGCTTACACACTGAAATTGCTCTCCTAGGTCAGGCACTCTTGATTTCACTGTTGCCTCTGCCTTGATGTAAAGTTTTAAAAACAAAATCCTACTTGAGAAAGTGAATGACTCTCAGCACTTGTCTTTAGTATCAGGCCGTACAAGTTTTACCCTGACCTCCTCATGCTTTTGCTAAAGAACTGCAATCCTGACCTGCAGCAGCACCTCCTGCCAATCTAGTTTTGAGCCCAAACACAACTCTGCCAACGCACCTCAATGCTGACCTGCTACAATCCCCTGCCATTGTAGTCCTGGGCCCATGCACAGCTCTCCAAATGCACACAATCTTTTCTTGCAACACTCCCCAATGTGCTAGTTCTGGGCTCCATACAACCTTTGCAAGTGCACCTTTGTCCTAAGTTGCAGTACCACCCTCTCCACTGTCCTTCAGCAGAGACTGCCAATTTTGCTGAATTGGGGGTGGGGGGCGACTTAATAATGTACGCAAACAAACAAGGACTACGAAGAGGCCACTAAACTCATGCTCACTTGTGACCGAAGTTAGCCTCTGGGCTTTGAAAGAGGAGCATGCTCCATTTTTCCTCACAAAAGCCTTTTGAGAGCAGTCTGGATGATTTCCAGATTTGCTCTATGTTTAAATGCCATTTCTGCCCCTCCTCCACTGCCCTCCCTCAAACATTTTTTGAAGACTTGAAACTCCTGATTTTCATTCGCACAGAATCGAGTCCTGGAAAGTTCTGTCCTTAGCTCAGTGTGAACTAAATACGTTTTAGCAAACAAATTAAATTCTAACCAAGATTCAATGGCTCTAAGTGCTCACAATGTATGCGGGGTAGATTTCAGCCTTAAATTAATCAGGCTAACAATGGGACATTGTCATCCAGAAAAATCCCAAAGTGCTTTACAACCTTTGACAGACTGTACAAACTTTGAGTTAAATTTCAACTGGGCTCTGTATAGACACTTGCCCATAAAGCTGCAGCCGGAATGGGGAATGCAGGATAGAATCTGACTGGTCCAGTTATGGATCTCCCAAAAGAGAACAACTCCACAGATATTTGTGGAGTGGAGCCATGGGGGTAGGGCTTAAGAGAGCAGAAGCATCACCTGCAGATAGGTACTAACTCATCTTAATATGCCCCATTCCACACAAAAGGACGCTCTACTTCTAGCAAGAATAATTTGGACATAGATGGTGGGGGCCAAGCAAGGCTCACCAGAACATTGCTGTGGCAGCACAGATGTGTGCTTACATTTTCTGGTCACATCTGAAGGAAATAAATATACATGCCCACCATTGAACCACAGCCTCTTCTATGGCAAAATGCAACAACTCTTTTAACAGCACATGGAAACATCACAAAATAATTTAAGCACAATTATTATAACCAGCTGCAACCCAAAGCTGTAGCTGCTATGTATGGATTATGGTGGCTGGCTCTGTGGGTAACCATCAGTAGTTTCGCTGTCTCTTCACATAGAACAGTGAAGCTGTCAGGCAGAAGTCTTTGTTTTGTCCATGGTAGATAGGACAATAAGGTTGCTTGGCAAAACCCAGGAGTCTGCTGGGTTTAGCAGCCTCTCAGTTGCCCACTACGATATTGGAAAGGAAGGTTCAGAGTGTCATGCTGATGTTGGTACAATAGGTATGGCACTGCATCCCGGGAGAACTCTTTCATTGAAGGAAGGCATGGACATTCAGATGATGAAGACTTTTTCAGGACTTTGACCCTTCCTCTCCAATGGTGGTGGCCAGACACTTCCTTTATTATAATTCACAGAAATCATGACTCCTTTTAAGTTCATGTCTATGGTGACTCTCTGCCTGAACAGGGCCCCTCATTTGCAAGAATATGCGACCATGTTTCAATACTGAGCATTTATTGTTTATCATGGTGTCCCATAGCCTGGTTTTGCATGAAAAGAAGCACCTGAGTAACAGGAAAGCTATGTGGACCTTTCCTTGTTGGATCCAGCCATATGGCTGGGTATTTGCAAGTGGAAGTGCAGGCAGCAAGAGCCTGAATGACTACGAGGAACATACAGTCATAAATGGAGTGTTTGGTCAATACTGTACAAGCTAGTCCTCTGTTCATTCTGTACCTGCTCATCCTGGTTTCCGACATAAATTACATGCAATTGTTTGAACAGGATTTCTCAGGGAATGGCACGTTTCTCAGAAATGTGCCTTACTGTAATATGAAAACTGCACAACCACACTGCAGCAGTGTGGCAAGGGCGCTATGAAGTGTGACAACCTTAAAATATGACTCAGCTCATTAGCTGTCCTATATTGTAGCTCTTCCTTTTATCCTAGCCCCTTCAAGGGCCAAATCTATTAATCTCAATCTTATGATCCTAAATCAGAGGTCCCCAAACTGTGAGGCGTGCCCACCTAGGGGCGGCGCAGAGGAATGTTCAGGGGGCTCTGCTCCTGGTCTCGCCCCCAGCTGTGACCCCAGCCTCAGCCCCCTTATTCCTGTCCACGTCCCCCCCTCCCAGAGCCATGATCCTGCTCCAGGGGAGGAGGGCGCAGACATGGGTAAGGGGGGAAATGAGGTAAAAAGCTTTGGGAGCACTGTCCTAAGTGCAGAGGGCTGACAAGGCCTTGTGATTCATCTAAGCCTTAAGCATAAGTAAAGTTTTGCACAGCTCCTCTGCAGCAAGGTGGATTTTAGTCTAAGTAAAGGCTGCAGGATTCTGCCTCTTGTTATGCTGTCAATTGATGCTGGTCACTAGCTCACTGCAGGCCTCCTTGTAAGTCTAGGCCTGCTTCTTCTGACCAGCGTTCATTGGTTGGCAGAGATGCAGGACTAATACAGGTTACGCTTTGTTCTTAGTCAAATTATGCCTGATGGGATGTGCTGGGAACTCGGCATTCTTCCCACAACGCTCTAAGTCGTGGTTGGCAGCACAGCATCAGCACAGCAGCGTTTATGCACATGCCAGCTCACAGCTTGAAACCTCAGGCTTTAAAAGTCACAAGGCACAGAGTCTGAGCTGGAAGATCGTCTAATTAAAAAAAAAAAATCTAGTCTTTTCACAAGTCTTACCAGTGTCAGAAGGAGGGACGGACTTGGTGAGAATGCTGTCCGTAATGATGCCCATAGTGCAGAGTGCAAATACCATGGGGAGAGCAATGATGCAATAATGGAACACGTTGGTCATCAGCGCCTAAGTGACAGAACAAAATATACCACGTCTATTAGAAAACCAGCTCCTGGGCAGCACAAAGGATAATGTCACTGATGAGATACAATCCTACCTGGATTTTCATAAATACATAGTGCACTAGACTCCGGGTTGGTGTACAGTGATGAAGCTCTGATGCAGCACCAATAGAAGATCCAGCCCATTCAAATCACTTCTGTTAAATTTGTGTTTAATGCATTATTATAAACATTCAGTATATGTAAGAAACTATAACCTGTACATTAAGGTAGAACATCATCTAGTTTTGCTTTGCTAATTCACAAAGCGTGACAATTCCCACAATCCCCCCCTCCTTCCCCCAGGCTGTCTGCTCCACCTCTCAGGAAAAATTTAATAGCAGGGGCCTGTAGTACAGTCTCTTTAAGTCTTCATTACTTATACAAAACACGCTACAGCACCCATTATAATGCATCATCATAAATAATTAAAACTAAACTTTGCTTGTCAAAATAAATGAACACAGTACATTATGTAATACTGTACCCTTGGGATCGCTAATCCTGTTTGTCAGTATACTTGCTAATGAATTCACTGAATTCAGTAATCTGGAATGGGTCTCCCAGTCATAAGGGCACGTTAATGAGCATAATTAGTGAATGTAACAATTTTCTTATTGCACATGTTCTGAGCAGAGACGTCATTTCAGCAGTTTATTACTTAAACAAAAGTACAAGAATAAACTTCTTATGCAGTGGGGCTAAACCAGCTCTGAATTCATTCACAATCCCGACTGGTCAAATAAATGGATTTCTTTGGAGCACGGAAAGGAAATTAATGCCCCTCCTCCCTTGCTCTGTACTGGAAGTCTCTTATCCTATGTTTACTTTTGAGGTGTGTTTCTTTTACTGTCATCTGGAGATCATTTATATCCTTTGTTAAGCTGGAAGTTTTACTCATTGGATCATCCTGCATGGATTTTCCTTTCATAAAATCTAGTCAGCGTCTCTTGGTTACAGAGAGAAAACAAGCCCAGAAACATACCTAACTCATGACCTGCTCATGCTGAGGTTTAAAACATTTTCCTGACTGGATTAAAAAGTATGTATATATTAAACCCCTGTCTGGAGGCAAAGGTAGATAGGTGCCTTGATTTCCATGGGACCTTTGCCTAAGTTTTGGGTCAGGACTACAGGATATAGCCTGGGTGCACAAAATATTCAGACCAGTGGATGGATGATAAGAGCTCCTTTGCTAGAGCAAATGCTTCTAGAGCTCATGCAGGGATCTCAGGAGAGAACACAGCTTTAACACTCCCCTGACCTCTGGAAATTGTCTGCCACCTGGGCAGTGTGGAGGCAGCAGAACCATGTCTCCCTGAATTAGACGATAAATGCTGGACGGGCCCTTCAATAACAAACAACAAAAGTGGGGAATGACCGTTAAAAGCAGAGGGAGTGCTGGGGAGAGTGCTTCCCCCCGCTGAGGCCCTATAGGAATCAGGGTTGGAAGGCCTCAGTATGAACATGACTGCCAAACCTGGAATTTATTTTTCAGATAGGGAGGGTTGTGCCTGGGGTCCCAGGAGGGGGCTCAAAGGCAGATGGATGGGAAACAGGAGAGAAGGGGCAGGGCAAGTCAAAAACATGCACCCCCTAGAGGAAAACATCCCTCATGTGACTGCCAAACCTTTCTGCAGCCCCTCCCAGACCCCGTTAACTCGTAAGCCTTCCCACATCTGCAAATGAGAAGCATCATCTCCTCTGAACACTGATTGCCCATCCCGGCTGTTCAAACTCCCCACATCTCCCAGCTGACCCACCCCTGCCCCATCTTCAACCCCCAGGTAATAGGCACCCATCATCTAGACTCCTTTCAAGCTGCAAAATTATCCTCTGAGGCCATGAAAAGTCCCACCGAGCACCTCCTGTGCTAGATGCCAAAACCCTTCCAGGGAGATGTTTAGGTTTCTTTTTCAAACAGCTGCTCTCTCTACTTGCTTCCACTCTTGAGGAAAAGGCTCTGTTTTGCAGAAGTGGCATCCATTGGCAGGCCAACAATAGCAAGTACATAGTAGGAGGAAAAAATTAAGTTGATCTATCTTTAATGCTCATGCTTGAAAGGGAGGGAGGGGGAATTAAAGTTAAACATTTTATGACCCCAGATCTGTAATCTGAGTGCTGAGGGCAGCCAGGGCCCCCCTGACACTGCAACAAGCTGCCTCAGCAAGGCTCATCCCTGTTGGGACCTCCATTATGAAAAGTCACCCCACACACAGATGTTTTCTTGGCAGCCCCTCCAACAGAGGACTTTTTAATAAGCTCTCCTGGGTGGAAAGGACTGCAGCTGTATTTTCCTATGAATAGTTGTCCTAGGAAGTCATTCCTGACCCTTGTCTCTCAGGCCCATGCCATCAGGATGTCCCCAAGCCCCCTGGGCATGTCCTAACTGCCAGCTCTGAAGTGAATACACAGCAGAGTTCCCCCACAAAGTTAGTAAGAACTTCTTTGGGCTGGATTTCTTCCAACCGTGGCTCATTAATCCACAGTTATATGTGCTGCCCAGCAACAACACTGTGATCTATGCAGAGGAAACTTAAATTATGCTCTTTAAATTACTCCTTTTTTATCCTTCCTCATTATTAGTACTAAAAACATACATCCTATTCCTACTGCTTTGGATGGGTTTCAAGTCTTTTCAATGACACCTCATCTAACAAATTCACAAAACAAAGAGTCTGAATGAGAGATGCCATCTTGCTTGGTTCATGATGTTCTCATTACTGCCTTCACTCATTTCTAAACCTTCTGAGGTAATTAAAGTCTGGAGCATTGACAGGAATGCTAAAATGTTTCAGTGAACCTGCTCCATCACTCCTGAGACAGCAAGACTAAGGAGGGTAATTGGGCTCCACTCAGGTTCTGCATCTCAGGCGGTGCCATTGAAGTTCATCCATTAGGCTTGTTTCAGGCCAGCTGTGTGTGTGATGATGATGAATGGCATGCTGGACTTATGGCAGCACAGTATGCAACCCCATGTAGGACCCATATTGTGCTCATGATTTTGATTCCTCAGTTCTCTGGCTGGTAGGGTTTAGGAAGCGTTGCTAAGACAGGCCATTCTATCTGGGTTGAGCAGGGAAAAGGTGATTTGCACCCCTTTGGTATGACCCAATTTGGTGCTCATGCAGCCTCTGTGTGGAAGCACAGGTCAGCACAAAGCAATCAGGTGACTTGGCACAAGGTCACCCAATGAAACGATGGTTTACTTTCTCAGGGTATGTCTTCACTACCCGCCGATCCGGCGGGTAGCAATCGGTCTATCGGGGATCGACTTACCGCGTCTCATGAGGACGCGGTAAAATCGATCCCTGATCGCTCTGCCGTCGACTCCGGAAATCCACCTCGGCAAGAGGCGGCAGCGGAGTCGGCGGCAGCGGTCAGCTTTCCCCTGTCCTCACCGCCAGGTAAGCCGACCTAAAATACGCAACTTCAGCTACAGTATTCACGTAGCTGAAGTTGCGTATCTTAGGTCGGAACCCCGCTGTAGTGTAGACCTAGCCTCAGATTAAAACTCCAGACCTTCCTGGCTCCTAGCTCTGTGTTCTAACTTGTATAGGGGACACAGTGTTGCCTAGTAGCTCGAGTATGGGTCTGGAAGTCAGGAAAACTGGGTTACTATTCCTTACTCTGGCATGGATTTGATATGTCCTCTTGGAAAAGTCACTTAACCTCCGTGTGCCCACAAACAAGGTTACAGTGCAACAAGTATGTGAATAAGACCTGTCATTTTTGCCACGGTAACACAGCCATTTCATTGCAACATACACAATAATCAAATGCTAGTTAGAGGGTTCAAGGCCAAACTATTCAGTGAATTTCTAAAGGCCAACAACTGAATCTATTGTCATTTTTCTCTGTCATCCTCGTCCAAGACTTCATGCACCCTGGAGTCTTGGCAGTTCTTGGCAGTTCAAGACTGAGGTACACAAAAATTGTTCTCTGCTTCATTCCAAAAAGGCACTAAACTTGATTGTTCAAAACGACCAACCCCTAATATCACCTGCAAACTTGTCAAAGTGTGGGGTTTTTTCCTGTAACTTTCACTTACTTTCAGAGAAGTTCAGGAAACATAACCAAGCAAAAACTGAGGGTAAGATTTTCAAAAGCATCAAGTTACTCAGGCCTGTTCTAAACATGGTTTTGTACTGGTATGACTCTTTAGGTTAGGTGTGTGCGGAGTGTGTTGTGGGGTTTCATTATTGTTGTTTTTGTTTACCAAAAGAGTTATACCAGTACAACCTCTATTGTGGTCACAGTTAGGGCTTATCTACATTACAGTGCCTTGGTTGGTATACCTATACTGGCATAGTCTTCTAGTGTAGACACAGCATAAGCCAACAGTAATTCTGCCAGCACAGTAATGTCCCTGAATGGCATTAGCTAAGCTGACGGAAGCACTCTTCTGTCAGCACAGTTGTTTTTACACTGGGGATTTTGCTGGCATAGTTGTATGAAACAGCAGGGATGGGTGGGTGCGTGAGTGCGTGTGATGCCAATAAACTCTGTTGGGTAGATGAGGCCTTCCAGCAGTATGAAGTTTTCTTATACTAATACAGCTTGTTCCCTTTCCCATATAGGAAGCACCTTTATACCACTCTAACTGCATCCACTAGGGGGTTGTACTGATTTAACGGCACCAGTACAGGTTGAGAGTATAACTTGTGTGTAGACAAGCCCTTTAGGAACACAAGTTTCACTGAAAGTCATTGAACCTTTTGACCTAAGTCACTAAGGGCTTGTCTATGCTGCAAAGCCATATTGCTTTACTTCATTAAAGCAGTACAACCTCTCTATTGTGGGCATGGTTATATTGGTAAAAAGGTGCTTCATGTCAGAATAGCCATGCATGTATGGGAAGGGGGATAACTATGCTGATAAGTCATACTAAACATACTAATATAACTGCATCTACACGATAGCTGTTACCTGTATAGCTATATTGGTTTAAAAAAAAAAAACACCCCTCACCAATATATTTATACCTGCATAACTTTTAAATGTAGGCCAGGCCTAAGGTTCTTTTAAAAATCCCACCCATTGTCTTACCATAGCAAGGCCCACTCCACTGAAGACTAAGACACTCAACATGATCAGGGTCCTCTCTGTAAAACGACTAGTTAGTCTTCCAATTACCAGACCCTGAACAACCTAGAAAAAGAGCAAACACACATATATGTTAAGTACTATATGAAATATCTTACAGGGCAAGCTAGAGAGGTGGAGCTGTTGCTAGTGTTTCAAGCAAGGGTCTGGGAGTCAGGACTTCTGTATTCCCAGCCATCACTGATGTGTTGAGTGACCTCAGGTGAGCTACTGACCGCCTATGCCTCAGTTTTCCCATCTGTAAAATGGGAATAAGTGTACGTCACTATCTCAGTGGGTGGTTGCAAGACACAATTCATTAGTGTATGTAAAGCACTTGGACCTGAAAGGCACTTGGGATTCAAAGTGCTGTGTTATGAAATGCATTCTAGATGAAATTTATCCTGTGCAGAGGACCAGCACAAAACCTATGTGTCACTTAAGACATCTATGTAGGGTTTAAATGGATTTAAATGTTTTGTATTCCAATGATAAAGCTACACAAATCTGCCAGAAAGATATATGATATCCTCTGGGGTGTGGATTTTCCCATTAAACTGTGTTCTTCCTAGAACTGGTCAAAACTTTCAAATGAAATATTTTTGGATGTAAAATGCCTTTTATACTGACATGAACATTTTTATGAAATATAATTCATTTTGGTTGAAATTTTTCATTTTGATAAATGTTTCAATTTCTTTCCTGAAATTTTCATTTTGATGGGGGGGAGGGAAGGAGGAACACACTTGCCTTTCCTTCTCTTCCTGTGTTTTTTATAAGTATAAAAAAGTGTTGCTATGGGTTTTAAAACTGGAAAAAAGTGAGAGAGTAGGTTATTCTCCACCCTGAGTGGGAGGGAAAAAATTTAAACAATTTTTTTCATAAAAAATTAAAACCCTCATGAAAAATTTCAAACACAATGAAAAACTATGTCTTTTGACTCTTTTCATAAAATATACTTACCTTTTTCCATCCAGCTCTAGTAACTATGATTTTGTTTTGCTTCCCCCTTCCCTGAGAGTGAGTAAATACTATAAATATAAATTAGAAATACCAAATAGATCATCTTCCTGATACAGTGATTCTGAGTGCTCAGTACACTCCTCAAGACAGTGTAATAAACATTTTAATTTAGGGACAGGCATGATAGAAACATCTGTGGAATACTGGAAAAAGTAATGAATTTTTAACAAAAAACTGAAGGGACACTAGCAACAGTTACTCCCAGCCTTTGTCTTGTCTATAATGATGGTAAGCTATAATGCAGTGGTGCAGCTTTGCTGTTGTAGCCTTTTAAGTGTAGACATACCCATAGTAAAATGCCTAAAACTATGAGGCCTTGACCTTGGCTGAGACTACAAAGCACTATTGGAAGGTAAAGACTGCAACATTCAATAACTACTTTAAAAGAATGTTGAGGTTGCCAAGTCAAGCACTCTAAAGTGAGGAAATACTAGAACTAAGGTTGCCCATGTAACCTTAATTCAGCCCCCATCGTGTGTATTCATTATGATACAAGCTTTAATTACATGATCACATGCTATTTTTTCCATAGGGCACCTGTTTCACTGAATGCACACGAGGGCCCTTTGCTGGGGATTAAGCAGGATTGGGTAGTGAAAGAGACTGTTGGACCCCTGATTCATTTGTTCAGAAGTGAAGAAGGCTGGGGCTAGCAGGAAGGGAAAGGATAATCCCATGGTGAAGACAGCTGAATGCCTCCTTGGAGAATTTGGTTCTCTCTGCTTCTATCTCTGTGATGCTGGGCAAGTCACTTAAACCAAACTTTTCACAAGTAGCCACTAACTGTATGTTCCTCGATTTCTGGGTGCCCAACATGAGACACCTGGGGCTGGATTTGCAAAATTGCTAAGCACTCACAGCTACAATCAAAGCTGAGCTCTGAACATATAAAATCCTATAAAAATGCTAAATACTCTGAAAATTCAGGCTCTTGGGCCAAGCCCCACAAAAGTATTTATGGACATTAGGCGCCTAAATACCTTTCTGGCTCAGAGCCATGGTGCATGAAAACTAGTGGACATCTTGGCTTTAATTTCTCTATACTTCAGTTCCCCACCTGTAAAGTGGTGATAATAACAGCATCTATTCTCACAAGGGTGTTGAGAAGATAAATTCATTGATGTTTGTGAAGCACTCAGAGGCTATGGCAAGAGCACCACAGGTATGACCATGAGGAGATTAATTATTGTGTATTCAGTGCTGGGTTTGTTGATGTGCAGTAAATGAAGACTGGGGTCACCCACTGAATGTGAAGGAGAGAAAAAAAAATATTGAATAACTGGCCTTCACTGAATGAGGCAGGGATCCTGTGGACAAATAGTATGTGATCATGTAATTAATGACCTGGCACATTTTGGATGCTACTAGGTCAACTAAAGAGTGTCATGTGAGGTCTCAAATAAAAGCGTGTCACACTGGTCATCAATATTATTGCAAAATGTATGTACGGATGTTGTGTAAGGATTTATGTATAGAAACAGAAAATTAAATTTTTAAAGTCATTGTCTAGGGACTGGTCACCAGCAAAGGTGTAAAAATAGGTTTTCTGTCAGACAAGAAATGTTAATCTATCCGGCTGTTTACATGTATATTAAGTATTGTATGGCTGACAATGGGTCTCCTTTCACAAGGCTAAACTGGATGATAATACAGATTGTAAAAATTTCAGAGAGAGAATAGTAACAGAAGAACCAAACAATGTGGGGGGCATGGGTGACCCGTGAACCACCGGCTTGGGGATACTAGCCCCCAGCCCCACCCCTTCCACCTGAGCCCCCGCGGAGGAAGGGAGACCCCCTATCTTGAGGTGCACATCAAAGGTTTGCTCTAGTGTATTTGGGGGACAAAGACGACACCCTGGCATCCTTCACTGAAGAAGTAAATTGCATCTACTTCCTGGAAGAGAGGTCTCATGCAGGCCTGGCTGAAAACACTGGAGAGAACTGGATGAGATAAGCTTCTTTGGACAGGAGGGTAACTTGTTAGTAAATTTTAGTCTCTAGGAAGCATGTATGTAACCATGTGTTTCCAGTCTTCTTACTCACTCTTACTTGAATCTCTGTTCATTGATAATGACCTTATTCTTGCTTTCACTAGAAACATACCTAAGTGCTGTGGTATTAAGTAAAGTGGTGATCCTGAGTGCAATCTTACAAGCTGGCGTGTGCTGTTCTTCTGGGAGCAGCAGGCCTGGTAATTCTGAGAGCGTTCAGTGGGCAAGGGGCTGGGCACAACAGGAAATGCTCCCAAGGACTCAGGGGTTGGTGTGTGCCTATTGCTAATATGTACAGATAGAGGGAGGCCTGGAAGGCAGTGCTTGTGTTGCCTGAGGCTGGTGGTTTCAGGGAGCTGATCCACAGCAGCCACAGAGAAGACTTCCTCACGCTATGGGCAAGTGATGGTGACGTGCTTCACAACCTGGGCTACCCTTGGGGAGCGTCACAGCATTAACTGGCACCCTCAAGCCCAAGGCAGAGCATCAAAAGACTGAAAAGAAGAGAAAACAACAATATGGGGGGAGTGTGGGGGGGGGGAGAGATAAAAAAGCACATCCATGATCATACCCTCAGTTCAGGTAAATCAACGCCTGCACAATTACTTCAATGTACACCAGCTAAGGACTTAGGGTGCTCAAACTCTCTCTCTCTTTCTCTCTAATATATGAAATTTACTCACTAAAAGTTGTCTGGGGCTACTGTGGTCTCTGTCCTTTGGAGCAGCCAGGAACAGGGTTAAGCAGGAGGGAGTGAGCAGAAATACTTATCATACCCTGGCCCTCGCAGCAATGGGAGGATGGGAAAAGTGGTGAAATAGCCACATCCATTCTAGTTACCAGTATCAGGAAGGAGGGGGAGAGGCTGATGAGAATGTTGCATTGGAGCTGCAGTGAGCCACAGAATAAATACTGTGTGACACCCTAACATTGGCCTGCAATGCTATGTCAATACATGGGGTGATTGTCAGAATAGCTGGGTGGGCCAGCTGAGGTGGGAGCAGTCTGTCAGAACTACCAGGCAGCTGGGAATTCTCCCAGCAAGGCAGCACTACTGAGCAGACTAAAGTTGCAGCTTTGATTAGGAACCTTCTTTGGGATCATCTGGTTAGGTCCTTGCTTGTGGGCTCTGGTTGATTGGCATGGGTCTATCACAGGACTTGCAGGGAATGACCTCAGTGCTCACCAGCTCAGGCATAGGGATGACTCACTAGTGAGGCTGAGCAAGGCCAACTGCAAATCATGCTGTGCAATGGCAGGAGGTGGTTAGTGGGGTGATGATAGCGCTACAAGCAATTTGTGGCTCCATTCAATGGAGGGAGGGAGAAGTGGCTGAGTAATGCTTCTCTAGGCTTACCTTTTTAAAAGTGTGCAGTCATTAGCCTTTTGCAACATTCCAGTCTAACTAATGAAATCTCAAGGAGATGCATGCCACGAAGGCCTGTTACTGCTGGAGTGGACCTGCAGCTTTGCTGAGTCATAGCTGCTCACCCAACAGGTATTGTAATGAGATCTGGAGTGGAGATGAGCCTCTCCCAAGGCTCAGTTTGATCTCTGTGTGACTGACTCAGCCACAGTGAGTTTCTAATACCGGATTAGAAATCTGAGCTACTTACCTTTTCACATTGAGCAATGCAAGTCTGAATTTTCTCAGACCTGAACTAAGAGTGTGTCTTTATTTAATTGGGTTACACCATACACATCCAGCCCATTCCCTGCCTCAGTTTGTCTCTTCCTCATCTCTCTACTGCGGTGGTGACCGGAGCTAAATGCTTAGCAAGGATTATTTGCACATGCAGGCTTTTTGGGGGGAGAGGGATTGTGTTTATCTACACCCATAGTTTTGCAAACATAGTCACACTGCAAAAATAGTGGATGCAGCTTTAGAGGCTGGGCTGAAGTTCCTTGAAAACTTGGCCCTTATTGCGCTCATAAGTCTCCATGAAGAGCCTTCATGGCACTGAAAAAGCAGCAGTGGAATGTGAGTATTATTTCTATCTTCGTGTTCTGAGCTCCTTCCTTGCATGTAGCCTCTGTTTCAAAGAGCATGCCGGGGGCTGTCTATCATGGGCTTATTCTTACCCATATGGTGCTAACCTTTGTCCTTTGAAGTACTGTGAAAAGAGACCTTGCAGAAATCTGGTCTGTCATCAGTGAACAAAAGAGGAAGGAAATAGTTTGCAAGTGAAATTACAAGAGCCGCCCATGGCTGTGTACACATGCCACAGGTGAAACAGCTTGATCTTTTCTTCTTGAAAGACAGATGAGCCGCTGAACTGCCAGTGGAAATATTGATCTGGAAACTCCCAGCAAATACTTTTAAGCAGTGAAATCTCTCTCTAACCTCCATGCTCCATTTGCAGTTTAAGTATTTATCCACAGTACAACAGTCATTGGGTGAGACAGGGAATGACTCTTTAGTCCTGTGGTTAGGGCACGCAACTGGGAGGTGGGAGACCCAAGGTAGGTTGACACAGCAAGCAGCTGCCCAAAGCAGCGTGTCTCAGCACAGGACGACAGACTTGGGCTTGCAGTACTACAGGCCAGGGCTAAAAATAGCTGAGTAGACATTCAGATTCTGCCTCTTTAGCCCACCCCGCTCCCTAAACTTCAGAACCTGAGCCTGAATGTCTACCTAGCATTTTTTCCCCCCACAGCACAAGCCTCACAAGCCCGAGGCTGTAGCTCTGGGACTCAGTGCTGCTCGCTGTGTAGATGCACCCCCAGAGTCCCATCCCTCTGCTCCAGTCACTCTTCCATTATCTATCCACAGTGGAACAGCTTAAACAGGAGAGACTCAGGGAGCTCTGCATCAGACTATCCCATAGCCCAGTGGTTAGGGGGCATGGATCAGCGTTCATGTCGCACGCCCTGTCAGTGCCCGGGCCGGGGATGCTAACGATCCAGCCAGCAGACCAAATTTAGTGATGAATCCTTGTCACGTGCCACCTGAGGCATGTTGCGCATGTGCTAAGAAGAAGTGCTTAGAGCATTCCCCTGGTGGGCGGAGACCCTTGTTCAGATCCTTTTTGCCCCTCTGACAGAGAGGCAAGGAATTGAACCTGGGTCTCCCACATCCCAGGTAAGTGCTCCAACTCCTAGGCAAAAAGTATAAGGAGGGCACCACCGTCACCACCTCCTGTGGCCATTTTGTGTGGAGTAAGGCAGGCGCCCAAATACATTCTCACAAGAAATACCTTGGGTGCGTAAGGGACCTGACTGCAGGAGAGGAGTTCCCATTCATGGATCACTATGCAGAGATAGGCCCTTACCTGCAGCCTAGACTTAGGTACCAATCTCTGGGCAGGGCTTAGGACACACCCTTCTCAATGCCAGCTTCCATTTGGCTAGCTTAGGCAGCTCCCCAACTAGCATGCTGCCTTTTTGTGGATGGCATTCTTAGGTGCCTATCCTCTCCCCATTTATTGTATAGGGAGCCTAGGTGCCTAACTCCGCTTTGGGGGTTACAGTGTTGGTCCTGTGATTTTCCAGGTGCCTAAAAGTTAGGTACTATGACTAGGGTTTCCAACGGTCTAATCGCACAAACCCAAACATCCTTGCCCACCCCTTCCCCAAGGCCACGCCCCTTCTCGGGGGAGGGATAGCTCAGTGGTTTGAGCATTGGCCTGTTAAACCCAGGGTTGTGAGTTCAATCCTTGAGGGGGCCACTTAGGGATCTGGGGCACAAATCAGTACTTGGTCCTGCTAGTGAAGGCAGGGGCTGGACTCGATGACCTTTCAGGGTCCCTTCCAGTTCTATGACATAGGTATATCTCCATATTAAAAAAAAAAAAAAAAAAAAAATCTCCGAGGGCCTGCCCCCCGCTCACTCCAGTCCTCCTCCCTCTGTCGCTTGCTTTCCCCCACCCTCACTTTCATCGGGCTGGGGCAAAAGGGTTTGGAGTGTGGGAGGGAGCTCCAGGCTGAGCCTGAGGCAGGGGGTTGGGGCACAGGAGGTGGTTCAGGGTGCAGGCTCCGGCCGGACGGCCCTTACCTTGGGTGGCTCCCAGAAGTGTCAGCATGTCCGGCAGAGGCTCCTAGGCTCAGGGGTGGCCAGGTGGCTCTGCCCCCTGCCTGCAGGCACCTCCCCTGCAGCTCCCATTGGCCGCCGTTCCCCGTTCCCAGCCAATGGGAGCTGCGGAATCAGAGCTCAGGGCAGGGGCAGCACGCGGAGACTCCCTGGCCACCCCTGCATCTAGGAGCTGCTGCCGTCGCCGGACATGCCGGCTGCTACCGGGAGTGCCACGGAGCCAGGGCAGGTAGGGAGCCTGCCTTAGTCCCGCTGCGTCGCCGGACTTTTAGCGGCCTAAAATCTCTTGGATTGGCTTCAGTAGTCTCCAGGAGATCGAGCCCGATTCCAGGAGACCCAGGCCAGACTGGGAGGGTTGGCAACCCTAACTATGATGCTCACTGTTGCAACACCTAAGTCCCTTTGTGGATCCCATCCAGAGCATTTAGAGAAAAGGGATTTTAAAACAACACAATCTAAGTGTATGTCTACCTTTCCTAAAGGCTCACTATCCCCATGGTAACCTGAGCAGGCCTAGCTTCTTCAGATAGTTTGGTGGTTGCCTGCATCTTAGTCTGGTTCCTACAAATGCTCCTTATTAACTAAACCACTATGCTCATACAGTAGACATCCCAGTAATCAGGTCAGCATACAGTATACAGAAGTTATTCCAGAACAGCTCCAGTTCTGTCAGCGGATTGAGGGGAGAACTGTACAATCACAGATTTCATCCATGTGCACTCTACAGAAGTTCAGCAGGTACCATGTAATCTATAAAACACTGAACAGCCACTGGATGTACATGCGACTCATTCACAAACCAGATCAGCAGCCACAGGACAACAACAACAAAAAGAGGAAAATGTGGCTTTGGAAAGCCCTCCACCCCTTGAATTTCAGGGCCTGTACAAAGCCCTTAGAATGTGGGAAGGTAAAGCCTACTTTTTTATTTTATCAGCTGGTCACAACTTTCTGTCACAAACACCTTTTGATTTGAACCCGCTACTTAATGTCTGTGAGACTGACAGAAGCATATAAAGATGCTGGGTGGTGGGAAGATAGATATACTGAGTCCCAAACTGCTGACCATAGCATCTTGCCTGAAAGAATACAGAATATTTTATATTTTGCAAGCTCCAGTGTGTCATTCATCTTTTCTATTGGCTTAAATTCTTCAGACCAGGGAAACTGAAGAACTTTGTGTTTGCTGTCTTTCATCAGATAGATTTTCCCCAGGCTTACCTGGCTATACTTAAAAACCCAATCCTTTAATCATCTGTTTGTTGCCCATAAGAGAAAGCTAGAGGGACAGACAGAGGATACATAATGTAAATCTTTCCTCCCAGAGACAGTCTCTTGAATAATCCGGTAACAACTTGTTGCCTCCTGAAGCTGTGCAGTTGGAGATACAATTTGTTTGACAAGAAGAGATAAATTTAGTCAAGGGACCAGACTGTCTGTGTGTGTAATTCCCCCGCCCCCCTCTTAATTTTAAAATCACATCTGGTGCTTAGATATCAGTTACTTGCCAGCAACTCCAGGTGCTTCATTTGCCTAATCCTCGTGCAGCATGTTCAGAGCAGATACGATGCTACAAGCTTTCCAGCATCATGCCCTAGACCAGGGGTTCCCCACCTTTTTCTTTCTGAGTCCTCCCCCCCACCCCGCCAACATGCTATAGAAACTCCACAGCCCACCTGTGCCACAATAACTGGTTTTCTGCATATAAAAGCCAGGGACAGCATTAGGGAGTAGCAAGCAGGGCAATTACCTGGGGCCTCATGCCACAGGGGTCGCCACGAAGCTACATTGCTCAGGCTTCGGCTTCAGCCCCGGGTGGCGGGGCTCAGAGCCTGGGCTTCACCCCATGCAGCAGGACTTTGGTTTCTGCCCTGGGCCCCAGCAAGTCTAATGTTGGCCCTGCTTGGCGGCCCCCTGTGAAACCTACTCGCAGCCCCCCAGCGGGCCTCAGACCCCTGGTTGAGAACCACTGTCCTAGACTTTCTCCATTTACTGATGTTTACAATTCTATAGAAAACTGGAACCTAAAAGCTTTCCTATCAGGCCAGCTTCAACCAACTGTGCAGTGTAAAATGACGTTCTGGAGAGAAAGGGGATAAAATTTACACCTCCAAGCAAGAATTCTCATAGGAGCCAGGTCTACACTACAAATTTGTGCTGGCATAGCTGTTTCGGTCAGGCACATGACTCATGATAGACATAGCTGTGCCAGCAAAAGCCCCTGCTGTAGATGTAGTTATATCAGCAAAAAAGTGTGCTTTTACTAGTAAAGCTTAATTTGCTCGGTGGAGTGGGGAAAGGGTTGGAATATGCTATGCCGGCAAAAACTGCATCCCCACTAGAAGCACTTTGCCAGTATAGTATAAAGCACACCTAGTGTAGACGTGGGCTCAGTAAATGTACTTTGAAGGAGGTTTTGTTCACATCTTTTCTGTGATGAGACCACTCTGAAATCAGAACCTGGCTGAGAATGGTTGTGTGTTTCTGAAGGCACTCCAAGCCCTTGACTAAATAGCCTACAGTGATCAGCTCTCTATGCCTGCTGTAACATATTGCAGGTTTTAGGGAATCTCCCTGACACAAGCTGAGTAGTGTGGAGGTGGCTGCTTGCAAAACTCTTGACCTCATTTCATTATCTTCAATCAGAAGTTCCCTTTTGGATTTATATTGGCATAACCATAAGTAATTACACATCATCATGATACAACAACTTCCGTATTACTCTAGACCCATGGCTTTCTTCCATTAAGCTACCCACGCTACTTTCACCTAATTGCCAGACCTCAGCAATTCCAGTTTTGGTCATATCCAGTTCCTGAGTGGCTTCTTCATCTCCCAGTCAAATAATTATTTGTTTTTGTTGTCTTTAAGACACTGCATTCCAGAACCCTCTTCTCATTTTCTGATCTTATTTCACTCTTCCTTTTTCCAGACCTCAACTTTCTCCCCTTTTCCCCCGTTACTTAGCTTTATTTTACAGCTGCACAGCACTTTCCAATATCCTGTGCTATTAAACTGTGATCTTTGCTTAACTTTCAGATGTATCTGAAAATAAGTTCTAAGCAGCCATTAAAAAAAAAAGGTTAAAACAACCCAACTTACCCTTGCTGTTAGAAACCATGATCCAAAGCCCAGTGAAGCCAATGGACAGACTTCTTCAATGGGAGATTGAGCAGGCCCACATAATGCTCTTTATTTGTAGATGTCAACGTGCTTCACAAAAGAAGGTAAATATCATTACCTTCATTTCAAAGGTGGGGCGACGGAAACACAGAACATTTAAGCAACTTGCCCAAGGTCAAAATATGGGTCAGTGACATTGCTTGGAACAGAATCGAGGTCTCCTCCTGTCCAG
The DNA here is from genome assembly GCF_002925995.2 of Terrapene triunguis. Taxonomy (NCBI): domain Eukaryota; kingdom Metazoa; phylum Chordata; order Testudines; family Emydidae; genus Terrapene; species Terrapene triunguis. Next base: position 2,654,243 of record NW_020665066.1, read on the forward strand.
TGCCCTATCCACTACTCCACATTACTGAGGTTTTCTGGAGAGGACATTCCTGGGCTAGATCCTCAACTGGTGGAGCATCAAGTTACACCAGCTAAGGTTCTGGCTCTTGTAGCTGGATACCAAGGAAAAGAGGATGAGATAATTTGAGACCTTAACTTATTTGTTGAGCCAATTAATGATACACAAGCTTCGTGCCAAAGAGGTCTCTCTGGTGGGTGTTGCTCTACGAGACATGGAACGTTTAGTTTTGATCAGATTGCAAGTACTTGATTGGGGCAGATTCCCTCATTAAGTTTTAGAAGATGCCTTTTAAAATAAATCCATTTTGTTAACATTTTAAAGAAAAACTCGGAATGAAGATGCACCAGAGCCCTGGGCTATGGAATAAGAAAAGAGATCCCATACATTAAAGATGATTTAAGGTACTATTGTATAGCGAGACAGTTGGATTTAAAAATGTGGCCTGGAAGTGTGGCTTCTTAATAAGGCAAGAGAATCAGTGGTCCTCACAATAGTGTATCACTGAAGACAATGCTGGAATGAGACTTGTTGACCCTAGCCATGTGGCATGTGACACAAACACAGCTGGTAACGCTCATCTGACCCATTTACAACAAATACAGGTTGAGTTCAGACTGCTGCCTTTCTGCTTTGCAACCGGGGCTGAACTGCACTTGCCTAAGTAATTTATATCAGTGCATTGTGGGAAAATCATGACAGCTATCCTATAGTGCCTCCGCATGGGAGAGAGTGCCCAGAGGACATGCACCAGCACAACCTGGGCCCATGCACTCTGGGATATTCTACAGCACAGAGAGAGGGGGAAGGAAGGAAGTCTAGCCAAACTGGTTACACAGGCTCACATGGTGTTGGGAGGGAATTCCCTTCTATACGGCAAAAGAAAAAGTGTGCCAAAGCAATTACAAGATGACAGCAGCGTGCCAGACAATGGTTACTAACCAAGTATGAACCACGTGGGACTGTGAGGACACAATCTGTGGTCAGAGCCAATCATGCCATCAACTGGATACAAGCAGTATTAAAACGTACAGTGTAAGGCCTCCGCTGAAGTTTTGCTCATTGGTAGAACAAATATGAGCGACACTAAGGGGCAAAGTGAGTCAGACCATCACAGGTGAGGGAGGCTCCCTGGCTGCAGTTATGCTGCTTAAGTTGTGTGTGTGTGGGAGCCTGGACTCACAGGGCTGTTGAAGGGATGCATAGCAGGGAACCCGGCACTACAGAGGCTCCCTGTGCACCAAGGAGCAGTTGAAGATATGACAAGATACTGATCAAGGTTTAAATCTGTTTACTAAATGGCAGGGATGGAGCAGTGCTAGTACAGTCCTCCCACTGTCACAGGAGTGCCGCGGGGCTCCATCAGGCTCCAAGGACTAGCTCTACATCTGCTCTACAACCTGGGAAGGAGAATTCTGTTCTCCCCTGGGCTGGGCCCTAGGTCTCTGGATGTGGCCCTATGGGTACGTCTACAGTGTTTTCAAACCTGTGGCAGTGAGTCGGAGAGCGTGGGTCTACAGACTTGGGCTTGCGCTACGGCTCTACAAACTGCTATGCAAAGATACAGGCTGGGAGTCTGAAGACCGGGGTGGGGGGTGGCTTTCAGAGCCCAAGCTCCAGCCTGACCCGTGACTTCAGAGTGCTGGCTACACAGCTGTTTTTAGAGTGTTAGACCAAACTCTGCTAGCCCAACTCGGTAGACCTGGGCTCTGAGACTTGCTGAGGCAGGTTTTGAAACATAGTGTCGGCAAACCCTACGTGGCCATGCTGTGATTCAGTGGCACTAAATCCAGTTTGGATCTTTGGATCTGTTCTTTGAAGCAGCATTACAGTATTCAGGGAAGCTGTCATTCATACTGACTAGTCAACTGTCCACTAACTGCTCTGTAACATTCACTGTCACTGCTTGAACAATCTGCCTGCACAGAGGTGATCAGTATTACCTACCAGCTGGTCAGCTTTGTGCTTGTCTAGGTGAACTGGGAATCACACCGCCCAGTTCAAATGCAGACGTACCCTGAGTGTCTCTGCGTTGCTGGCGAGAGGCGGAAGCAAAATCGACGGGGGAGCCGCGGCCGTTGATCCCGCGCCACGAGGACACGAAGTAAGTAATTCTAAGTCGATCTAAGATACGTCGACTTCAGCTATGCTATTCTTGTAGCTGAAGTTGCGTATCTTAGATCGATCCCCCCCACTAGTGTAGACCAGGCCTTAGAGGTAGGCAACATGAGAAATATTTTCTGTCAAATATCCTCCCCCCAGATTGACACAAGGCTATTTTTAAATTTCCTTTCCTAATCCTTTAGGCCAGTGCTTGAACTGGATGAGTGATGCCGGGGGGGGGGGGGGG
>NW_020665066.1:2656710-2692515 GCF_002925995.2 Terrapene triunguis
TTTGAAAAAAAAAAAAAAAGACAGTGTAAACAGTTGAAGTATAATATCTTCGGGTTGGGGGAGGGGAAGGAAGAGGACCCTATCAGTTTTTGAAAGGATTGGGGGCAATAACCATCACTCCCTGTGGGAGGGTTGAGGGGGGGCAGAGCCATTATTTTTTGTGTGGGAGAAAAATATCAGTATTGCCAACCACAAGGATTAAAAAACCAGGGGTCAGCTCTCCAAAGTAAAGAGATTTGCTTAAAAACCTTGAGTTTAACATTATATATATATATAGATATAGATATAGGATATATATAAAATTCTTTTTATTTGCCTTCCAGATTTTGAGCCATGAGGGATCATGTTTTGAAGCTTTTCACTGCAGCAAGGAAAGCTAGAAACTACTTTAAAAAAAAAAAAAAAAAAAACCATAATCCTGAGATTCTCCTTCAATCACATGACTCCAGGAGCTGGGGCTTTAAGAAAGGCCTCAGATATCATGAGACTCATGATAAAATTGCAAGAACTGGTAATGCTGCATCTGATTGCATTTTTGGGACTGGGTGGGTGGATAAGGGCCATACCGTCACTTGCTTCCCTCCTGCAAATCTGCACCCTTCTCTAGCCCCTGCATGTGTGGAATGTGTGCAAAGAACACAGGCAAACAACAAATGCTGTTCTCTTCCCAGTAGACCAGCTGCTTTATTGTTTCTGAAACACAATGGGGGTGTGTGTTTGGCTTGCCTTATAACTAAACCATTTTGTTTTGAATATACACAGAGAGATTTAAAGTAAACACTGCTTGATTTCCCCCCCTCGTTCATTGCTGTGATGTCAGCATCTACCTTTCTACTCTATTCCTTGAAAATGAACAAAGCACAGGACCATAGATCCTACATATGGATAAAAGGGAGTCTCCTGCATCATCTTTAACGTGCAGAGCTCCTCAAAGCAAGTTAGACAGACATTTTATAGAGAGCAAAATAAGGAAACGAGAAATCTAATCTGTAGCTGAGGATCAAACTGATGTGGTTCATTGAAAAGTACATTACATTTGTTATGAATAAGGCTTTAATGTACTCAATGAAGTAGGGAGTCCATTCAGCAGTTATTCATCAGCATTCATCCATTTAGAGAGGTGGAATTCACTTGCACGTTAATCACACGCATATCAGTATCAACCAACATTATACCACAGAAACAAATATATCTGAAATGCCAATCTAAAGAAAGGTGTAGGTACACAAATAAATGGGCTCTGCTGGACAGATTTAGCACACCTGCAATAAACTCCATTATGGACACTGTCTACATCAGATACCTTTGGACTGTTTTATTTAAAGACCTGATCTGAACAGAAAACACAATTCTTGCTAAGTATCAGCATATTTTAAGCCAGATTCTCAGGTGGTAGAGCTACACCGATTTACATCAGCTGAAGATTTGGTCCTGCTTACCTAAAACTTGTAAAAGTTAGCTACAAAGTAAAAAAAAAAAATCAAACTTGAGTTGTTCCTAGATTTATGAATAGGATTCTCTTACTAATCAGGCTGGTGGAGGGGTGGGGTTGGGAAAGCACAGGAACCAGTTTTAACATTATTTGCTTGCTTCCCTTGAGAATTTTCTTGGTGCTTTTGGCTCAATGCCAATATCCCACAATGGGACATCACAAAAAACTGAAGTCTCACTGCACCCCACAAAACCCATGGTATTTGTGATGTGCAGAATGATGCATTCAAGGATACATTCAATGAAGCAGCATAGTTCCATTTCATGGATGGAAAAAGAATTACCAAAAAGTCTGCTTAAACATAATTTCTGTTAAAAAATTAACATCTGCAAACACTTAGCAGGTATAGAGTTTACTAATAGACATGGTCTTATTGGCTTTGGTGGGACTACGCCTGATTATTAAGCACTATAGCCAGCAGTAATTATTTGCAGGAACAGATCTTTGGTTAGCATAGAAATCCAATTATTATCAGTATTAGAAATACAGTGGCACCTAAAGACCACAACCAAGACCGAAGCCCAATTATCATAAGCACCGTATAGACACACAGTGATAGACAGTCCCCCCTGCCAAAGGGCTTGCAATCTAAATAGACAAAAGAACTATCATTGCTATTTCACACTATCACCATTTTACAGATAGGGAAACTGAGGCACAGAACAATTTAGTGACTTGTCCAAAGTCACACACGAACTCTGTGGCAGAGCCAGGAATTGAACTCGGATTCCCTAAGCCCTAGTTCAATGCTTTAAACCCAAGACAATAATTTAGGGTAGAACTTAACTCTCATTTTTACCTATAAACCAACTGTTGATATTTCTGCAGTTGCTTAAGTCTCTTCCTCTCTTCTGAGAAAACTTTGGGCTGGTCTACACTAGTGCGGGGGATCAATCTAAGATACGCAACTTCAGCTACGTGAATAGCATAGCTGAAGTTGAAGTATCTTAGATTGACTTACCTCGGGTCCTCACGGCGCGGGATCGACGACCGCGGCTCCCTCATCGACTCCGCTACCACCTCTCGCTCTGGTGGAGTTCCGGAGTCAACGGGAAGCGCGTTCGGGGATCGATTTATCGTGTCTAGACGAGACGTAATAAATCAATCCCCGATAGATCGATTATTACCTGCCGATCCGGTGGGTAGTGAAGACGTACCCTTTGGTACAGTACAGTACCTTTTGATTTTGTCTCCTTTACCAACTAGCATAGCCGAATCTTCCCACTTCCTCACTCTCCTCTCCTACTGGCTGTATTCCATTGACAATTTCTTCCTCGTTACAGTTTTTGTAATGCATTAGTCAGTCATGCTCATTTCCACAGAGTGGATAGGATTCCTTTCTCCGTATTCAAGGCCTCTATAAAAATACTAGGTCAGATCATCCACTGGCATAAGCTGGCAGAGCTCTGCTGAAGTAAATGGAGCTCTGCCAATTTATACCAGCTAAGGATGTGGCCCATTGAGTTTAGAGCAAGAGCTACACTTTTGCTGTGCAAGCTAGGACAACATGTCAGTTCAACACTGGACTGCATCCATGGCCTAAAACTCAATGACAAAAGTCGTCAAGTGGAAGAACGTTTTCCAGAGACACTCCATTCTCGACTACTATCCAAAAGTGTGGAAGAAATGCTTATTTATAATTATTTTCTAGGTTCCAGACAAATTATCTAGTCAGTGCAATCCACAGCCAAGAATTACATTTCACAAGTATTACCCAAATGGTTTTAATGGTAATCCTCTGCCTGAAGCAATCCTAGTTTACTGCAGCAGAAAGGGTGATTAAGTGCATGATTAGATACTAGCTAGGAAGCAGGTGGGACTTTCTTCAGCTCACCTGGTGGATCAGTTGCCTGGAGCTTTTGCAGGTCTTGGCAAAGTCTTGACTGCTATGGGCTGTGTGTCTTAGGGCTAGTCTACACTAGAAGCGCTATATCGGCGCAGCTGCACTGATGACGCTCTATGCAGACGGGAGAGCACTCTCCCATTAGCATCATTACTCCACCTCCACTAGAGGTGGATGCTGTGTTGGCAGGAAAGCATCTCCCGCCAACATAGCACTAGTGTGGACAGCGCTTAGGTCACTGTAACTGGCGTCGCTCAGGGGGGTGTCTTTTCCACACCCCAGAGCAACATACGTTATATCAACATAAGTGATAGCGTAGACCTGCCCATATGCACTAATTGAATCTAGCTAAAAAGTGGAGGTTCTCCTGAAAGCACTTGGCTGCCACATGACAGATACAGCAGGTCGGATTATATTGTCATGTCCACTTACCATTTGAAGGACACCAAAATATGACATCAGATATCCAGTCTGTGCTGCCTCCAGCCCAAAGAAATTCATAGAGATGATGGAAAACATAACCAGGAACAAACCTACAGAGTGTATTAAAAAGAAAATATCTTTAATGGGTATTGGAATATATTTACAGTGCAAGTAAAGGGCCACACCCTGCTTAGTTATCACTGATGTAAAGACAGTGGAGTTGCTCTACATTAACGCTGAATGCAGACAAATATACTTTGGGTTTTAAAAAAAAATCTTTCACCATTTCAACTATTACCTTTAAAAATGTAACTTAGAGGAAGTTAGATACAATCGCGCTGACGCAGTTCGCATGGTTTTATTAGGCCAGACATGCTAACCTTTAGGATAGCACAAGAAAAAATTTTTTTTGTTCAGGCAAGATTGTAACCAGGGGATAATTCCTCATTCTTTTTGCCTAACTTCAGATTTTCACCATTGGATTTGGGGTCTCAGAAACAGTCTAGGGACAGGAGATTAAACACAGTGGTTTCACTGTGCACAGGGTGAATGACTTCATTGGTACGTGGAGTTTCTGTCTCTCATGCATCTCTAATGTTGTCAGCACAGAGAGGCAGTCGAAGCATGGATGGCCTCAGCCCACAGTGGGCCTGCTTTTCAATTACTGTATTTTACACACACACACACACACACACACACACACACACACACACACACACACACCCCCCCCTACCTACAGACCAGTACATAATAAGTAGATATTTGCCACAAAATAAAAGTACAGCAAAGGATGTCTGAGGATGACAGTTTGCTGGCAAACGACTCACTAACTCAGCTATAGCAGAAGGATTTTGCCCACATTTCCTGTGACGCTGAGAAGGATTATAATTATTGGTCTATAATGCTGTACAATGAGGTTCACTTTGTCCACCTGTTACAAGCATACAACTAGATTATTTTCACTTGTAGCTTTAGAGGCATTTAGACAGGGAAATATATCTTTCAATGGAAGTCCACAAAAAACAAGATGTTTACTATAGGCTATTTTGTACCGAGCGTACTGTCACACATATTAGACCAGTTCCTCAGTGGGTGTAAATCAGTGGAACTACAGTACACCAATTCACTCCAAATGAACATCTGGCCTATTGACCACATCAATTCATAACTTTTCCAGTGGTCTGTCTTGGCTGACCAACAGAACTAAGATGGCTGCTGAAGTTCCATCCACTGTCCACCTTACACTGCTTGCGATGTAAAGCTAGACAATGTATTTGACAGCTATTGGCTAGCATTATGAGTGGGGAGAAAGGTGTGTTCACTATGACCAGAATTTTCAGAGGAGCTGAGCACTCACAGTCAGGGCCAGACTTCCAGAAGACACTTTTTAAAACTTAAAAAACTGACCTTTATGTAGGTGCCTAAATGGGAGCTGAACTGCTTTGAAAATCTGGACCAAACTGTGGCTACTGAGCTCTTGAAAATCTGCCTGTGCCCTCTTTTGAAAATCTGGTCCAAGAAGAACAAGTGATGAGCCTTGTACAGTAGAAAGTGTATACATGGCTTGGGAGACTCAATAAAAACTGGGAAATTTGGGGTAACATTTTAAAAAGGGGCTAAGTGACTTAGGTTCCTAAGTCCCATTTTCAAATGTGATTTGGGCACTTAGGAAACTAAGTCCCATTGACTTTCCGTGAGATTTAGGCCTATGACATGTGGTTTGGGGTGTCTCAATTTTGGGGTTCCTAATTTTACACACCTTAAAGGAGACTGAATTTCAGAAAGTGCTGAGCATCCACCCTCTGAAAATCAGGCCCTTGTAAGGGGTCTCAAGTTAGGTACCCAAAAACTGAAGCACCAAAAATCACTAGTCACTTTTTAAAATCTTGGCCTAAGTTCATAAGTCCATTTTGGAAAGGTGATTTAGACTCTCACGTAATGACCTACAGCTAAATTTTCAAAGGTATTTACGTGCCTAAATATGCAGATAGGCAAATAGTGGGATTTTCAGAAGTGCCGTAGTCCCCTTGATTTCAAAGGGAGTTAGGTACCCAGGTGCTTTGCAAAATCCTACTGGGGCCTATCTGCATCCTTAGGCGCCAAAATATATTTGAAAATCTGGACCCTAAGACACTTTTGAACATTTTACCCTTGGTCTGTTTTGCTTTCTCTCTTTTACTTACTACATTTTAATGGGGCATTTTTCCCCCCGCATAAGTTGAGAATGAAGCACTGTCATGTAGTAAAATACCCCACCTTGTTCTTAGACTGGCAGATATTCCCACTATTAGAGGTACCCAAACTATATTAGCCCATCTGTCCATCACCACCCTGCCTTAAATGTACCTCACTTAGGAAGGTACTTATTATCCCACATAAGTTAATTTTAGTGAGTAACCACTGCCGACTTGCCTCTATATACATTACAAACTTGTTTACAATGTAAATAGAAGCAGGTCTGTAATTTAGACGAATTAACTAATATAATTATATGGTTGCAGTAGTGAGATGAAGGTAGATGAGAGTTTAGCTTCAAGCAGTGAGGTGCAAATAAGTGGACAACAGCCAAATCACCTCAGGCTGTAATCATCAGGTCAGTAACTTGATGTGAGACCTGAAAAGTGAAGTTAGATGTTGCTAGAGATTTAATAGGTGGAGTTCTTCTGTGTCAACCAGCTACCTTCCCAGTGTGGCACTGTGTTTCTGGAGGGACAGTCTTTCCGATGAAATGTAAGATGAGACCCTAGGCACTCAGGATTGTTAAAAGTTCCCATGACATTTTTTTTCAAGTGTTAGAATATTAGCCACTGTGTCCTGTCCAAATCCCATCTTAATTAATTATATTTTGCCTATCTGACAGTTCCCCTTTAGTTTTTGAATGGCATTGTTATTCTTTGTTTTCCCCTGTAAATATGGTACATTGCTGCTTGTGCAGAATGGCTGCCATGTTCCACCCCTTAGGATGATGCATTTCGGCAGTGAGTGACTAATACCGAGACATAAAATGCATCTTGGGATTCTTTTGGAAGAAAGTTGCTACATGTGGTACATATGAGGCATTATGTTGTAGATGGCACAGAACTATAGCCTCAGGGTTACACAGTGACATTTTAAAGTTAAAAATAATACCATAAGCAACACCTTGAAATTAGGAATCCCCTTAAAAATATCACTTTACAATCCTGCCTGTTTTGTAAAACAGACTAATTCTATGAATTTTCCATTAGGCGAGTGTAGTTAAAGGCAAGTAACATTTTTGGAAGAGTTAAGGGAATTGCATTTTTCCTTTGGCCTTACTTGCATACTGTTCTTTTCTCCAGTGGGTTTTCTTTGGGGTATGTCTACACTACAGGATTAATCCGAATTTAGATAATTCGAATTTGGGAAACAGGTTGTATAAATTCGATTGTGCGCGGCCACACTAAGCACATTAATTCGGTTTTTAACCACATTAATTCGGTGGTGTGCGGCCACACTACCCCATTACTTTAACCACAGTAATTCGGTGGTGTGCGGCCACACTAACCCTAATTCGAATTAACAAAATCGATTTAGGCGCTACTCCGCTCGTCGAGGTGGAGTACAGAAATCGATTTTAAGTGCCCTTTAATTCGAATTAACTGGCTCTGTAGTGTGGACGGGTGAAGGGTTAATTCGGATTAACGCAGCTAAATCCGAATTAAAGTCGTAGTGTAGACCAGGCCTTGGACAGGGGTGTTAGATTACACAGAACTCAGCATCTCCAGTCAATGCCAAGTGCATGCAAAAAGAGAAATGCAGAACTTCCTTACTTAGAAATCCTTCACAGATTCCTATAGAAGACAGTGAGTCTTGTTTATTATATGTCAGGACATTTTCCAGGGAATAGTAAAAACATTTTGTCAAGCCCAGACAGGCTGAAATGCCATCTCTCTCTTTCAGCCACTCCTAGTAAATCTGCTTTGATATGCAGGTTAAGTTTAATGTTACTTAGACATCAAGAATCATTTTTAAAAGGGCCTCCCCCTTTTTTGAGAGTTTGCAAAAGTTGTGCACACATCCACCTAACACAGTTCCTGTGTCCATAAATTGGCACTTTCCCAATATCTTTAGGCACACAAAAGTGAAGCCTTGAAATTGCATAGTCCAGAGGGATGGTACTGATCATTTGCACAATTAGCAAAAAGAACCCTCAAGAGTCTCCAAGTGAAAAACGCACACCAAATTATTGAGTTTATCCCTTCCTGAGTTCAGGACCCTGTCCCCTACAAAAGATTGTGACCACTGCATTAGATTCTGCCCCTCTCCTTATGTCACAAGTAGTAGGATGAGCAGATTATTTGTACATGCACAGGCGGGCCAGCTGCTTCCTGACACAACATATGGGAGGAGAAAGGGTTGTACCATTCAGTGAGGAGGAGGAATATTCATTAATAAGCAGCACAGCCGTACAGAACAGGACGCCATCCACAGCCTCAGAAACAACTCTGACATCATAATCAAAAAGGCTGACAAAGGAGGTGCTGTTGTCATCATGAATAGGTCAGAATATGAACAAGAGGCTGCTTGGCAACTCTCTGACACCACACTCTACAGGCCATTACCCTCTGATCCCACTGAGGGTTACCAAAAGAAACTACACCATCAGCTCAAGAAACTCCCTGAAGAAGCACAAGAACAAATCTACACATACACACCCCTAGAGCCCCAACCAGGCGTATTCTATCTGCTACCCAAAATCCATAAACCTGGGAATCCTAGAGGCCCCATCATCTCAGGCATTGACACCCTGACAGCAGGATTGTCTGGCTATGTGGACTCTCACCTCAGGCCCTACGCTATCAGCACTCCCAGCTATCTTCGAGACACCACTGACTTCCTGAGGAAACTACAATCCATTGGTGGTCTTCCAGAAAACACCATCCCAGGCACTATGGATGTAGAAGCCCTCTACACCAACATTCCACACAAAGATGGACTACAAGCCGTCAGGAACAGTATCCCTGATAATGTCACGGCAAACCTGGTGGCTGAACTTTGTGACTTTGTCCTCACCTACAACTATTTCAGATTTGGGGACAATTTGTACCTTCAAGTCAGCGGGACTGCTATGGGTACCTGCATGGCCCCACAGTATGCCAACGTTTTTATGGCTGACTTAGAACAATGCTCCCTCAGCTCTCGTCCCCTAACGCCCCTACTCTACTTACACTACATTGATGACATCTTCATCATCTGGACCCATGGGAAAGAAGCCCTTGAGGAATTCCACCAGGATTTCAACAATTTCCACCCTACCATTAACCTCAGCCTGGAACAGTCCACACAAGAGATCCACTTCCTGGACACTACAGTGCAAATAAGCGATGATCACATAAACACCAACCTATACCGGAAATCTACTGACCGCTATACTTATCTACATGCCTCCAGCTTTCATCCAGACCACACCACACGATCCATTGTCTAGAGCCAAGCTCTAAGATACAACTGCATTTGCTCCAATCACTCAGACAGAAACAAACACCTACAGGATCTCTATCAAGCGTTCTTAAAACTACAATACTCACCTGCTGAAGTGAAGAAACAGATTGACAGAGCCAGGAGGGTACCCGGAAGTCACCTACTACAGGACAGGCCCAACAAAGAAAGTAACAGAACGCCACTAGCCATCACCTTCAGCCCCCAACTAAAACCTCTCCAGTGCATTGTTACCCGAAATTGGGCCAGCTAGTAAGCTTAGGGAGGACTAATGACCCACCAGAGTTTGGCAGAAAGCAGCACGTTTATTATTCTGATAGCTAAGCTCAAAAGAAGGGTGGGGGGTCACACTCACACTTGCATACTCATGCTCCCAGGACAGGCACAGCACTGGAGATGTTAGGATCCTTGAAGGTAAGTGTCCCACAGCGCAGTGATGGACGGTGTGATGAAGGTAAGTCTTCCCGAAGCACGATGGAATGCAACGCGGAGAACCACTGGCCAGGCGGTCCTCACGGGAGGTACAAGCTTGTGAGTGCACTCCTGAGCACATGGCCCCTTCCCGTTTTAAGGATCTGCTCCTCATGGCCTGCGACTAGAGATGCCTTGGCTGCGCCAGGTTGGTCACACTCCACCTCCGGCAGTGTCCATGCAGCGTCTATGCATTGGGTGTGTGATCACTACCTAATTAGAGTCCCGACACCTTGTCTACCTGGAAGTTCTTCTGATCTTCCAGCTGTTCAACCAGTCCATTCATCCCACAAGCATTCCAGGAGGGAGGGGGAGAGGGAAAGCCAGTTCACAGGTATTCAGAGAGGGAGAGGAGACAAAAGGGGCGGTGGAAGTGTAACAGACCTTTTGAGCATACAGGTTATACATAGCATACAGATCACTGGTGCTCCTACAACATGCATCATCAAGGATCTACAACCTATCCTGAAGGATGATCCCTCACTCTCACAGACCTTGGGAGACAGGCCAGTCCTCACTTACAGACAGCTCCCCAACCTGAAGCAAATACTCACCAGCAACTACACACCACACAACAAAAACACTAACCCAGGAACTTATCCCTGCAACAAACCCCATTGCTGACTCTGTCCGCATATCTATTCAAGGGACACCATCATAGTACCTAACCACATCAGCCACACCATCAGGGGCTCATTCACCTGCACATCTACCAATGTGATATGTGCCATCATGTGCCAGCAATGCCCCTCTGCCATGTACATTGGCCAAACCGGACAGTCTCTACGCAAAAGAATAAATGGACACAAATCAGACATCAAGAATTATAAAATTCAAAAACCAGTCGGAGAACACTTCAATCTCCCTGGACACTCAATAACAGACTTAAAAGTGGCAATTCTTCAACAAAAAACCTTCAAAAACAGACTCCAATGAGAAACTGCAGAACTGGAATTAATTTGCAAACTGGACACCATCAAATTAGGCCTGAATAAAGACTGGGAGTGGATGGGTCACTACAAAAACTAATTTCCCCATACTAATTTTCCCCTACTGTTACTCACACCTTTCTTGTCAACTGTTTGAAATGGGCCACCCTGATTACGTTGGCCTCATTACCACTACAAAAGTGATTTTTCCTCCCTTGGTATTCTACTGTTGAGAATAGCCCACTTCCACTTTAATTGAATTGTCTCGTTAGCACTGACCCCCCCCCCCCCCCCCTCTAACGCAACCCCCCTCCCATCTTTTATATATATATATATACACACCTGCCTACTGTATTTTCCACTCCGGGCATCTGATGAAGTGGGTTTTAGCCCATGAAAGCTTATGCCCAAATAAATTTGCTAGTCTCTAAGGTGCCACAAGGATTCCTCGTTGTTTTTGCTGAAACAGACTAACACAGCTACCACTCTGAAAACAGTCGCATAGTAGGGGAAGTCATAAAAGCTGTCAGCTTCCCTATATGTATGTATAAATGAATGCAGCCAGTCATGAATGAATGCTGCTGGTCCAGCAATCTCTCGTCTCATTGTTGAAAATGTATCATTATTTTCTTATTATTTTATTTGTATTGCAGCAATGTCTAGAGGCCCCAACTGAGTTCCATTTTACTAGGTGCTGCACAAACAGTCTAGTCCAGTCTCTGAGCTGAAGAACTTACAGACTAAATAGACAAGACAAACAAAGGATGGGAGAGATAAAGTTTCCTTATTCCCATTTTACAGATGGGGAACTGAGGTAGAGAGAACACGTGATTTGCCCAAAGTCACACGAAAACCCATGGCAGGAAATCTGTTATACATTCAACTTCAGATTTGGACCCTATATAACTGTGAGTGGCCTGTGCTGGAATATGCAACACTGAATATGGAATAGCTCCAGCAGAAAAAAAAATAGTCCTGCTTCCGTTCTCCTTCACCAATGAGCAAATATAAAGGGCTTTCAGATACACATGAAAAGCAACTCTACTGGATTTATACTTGTTATTTTAAATACTACGATGACCACAGAGAATTACCTGTAGGGAGTCCGGAAAGGACCTTGATTAAGAACACTTCCTTTACTCCCGGAAGCTTCAGCAGGCGTAGGATTTCTTTGAGACTAAACACACTGGACTGTGATGTGCCTATGAAAATGACGGACAAAATAATAGTCTATTTACAAGGACTAGAAGCAGGAAACAAGAAACGATACATTATCTTATTACACTCACAACCAACTCTCCACAGGGAAAATTTCTTCCTTCTTCTCTGCATCATGGTTCTCCATTGCCTGTTTGGGTTTGGTTCTATGTGCATGGAACCCCACTAGCAGCAGGGGGATGTTGGTGTGCAGAGCAAAAGCAGAATATCCAATAGACATCTGCAGTGTGGGTCAGAGACAGGCAGAGCTGATGGGAGAGGACAATGCTGCATATGATTCAAAAACCTATAGCCCTTTCCCTTTTAGCATTCCCTCCAGCCCTTATAATTGGCCACACGGTGCGACAGTCTCATGACATTTTCACCTTCTCACCCATCCCAAATCTTTTTTTATTTTAGCTTCACATAGATTTTCCAAGTTGTATCACAACTGATACAACTTGGAAAATGTGTGTGAAGATTGCACGTAGAACCAAAGTCTGAAAGACGATGCACCATAAAATACCACACAGAAATAAATTACAAGGCCTGACACCTTTAAAGAAAAGATAACCCAGGCCAGATCTTCAGCTCGTATAAATCAGCCTTAAGCCATCAAAGTCACTGATTTACAGCAGCTGAAACTCCACCCTTGACACTATTGACCAAGATGCTGTCCACTCGATCCACCGTGCACAGAACTCCCATTCCAAGGGGAGTTCCGAATGTGGAGGTCTTGCACATTGGGCCTTTTATGCACAATAATCCCCTTGCTAGAGCCACCTACGTACAATAGAGAATCGGTGTTCAGGCTGAGCTGTAAATATTCTTGGTTTTCTGGCCTTCGTGTTATCTGAAGAGTTTACTGGAATGTAATCCATATGGTTGAAATTATTGTTTTTGCATTAGTGGGTTTTAAAAAAATCCTCTGAAGAGAGTTTCTGTGATTTGGCACAGCGGACTAGTGAATGCATAGGACTGGGCATTAAGTAGAGAAAACTCTAAGTTTAATGGAGTAGTGGAGGCTGGGTGAATGTCAGTGGAGAATTGAGCACTTCTGTAAACAAACTGGGTTGCAGCTGTTACAGCTATGGCAATTTCCTGCAATATCCTGGACAAACCTTACTGAATTAAGTTAAACCTTATTGAATTATGTTTAAGTATCTTAGAAGTTCATTGCAGTCACAAGTGCAAATGTTTATGTATAATTGTGGAATTGTATGCCATATCGCTAGGAGGGAAACATGAATACTGTAAACCCAAGAAGTGTTATGAGTGTCAAAGGACTCTTTAAAATGGGGTGGGCAAACTTTTTGGCCCGAGGGCCACATCTGGGTATGGAAATTGTATGGTGGGCCATGAATGCTCACGAAATTGGGGCTGGGGTGAAGGAGGGGGTGAGGGCTCTGGCTGGGGGTGCGGGCTCTGGGGTGGGGCCAGAAATGAGGAGTTCAGGGTGCGGGAGGGGGCTCTGGGCTGGGGCAGGGGGTTGGGGTGTGGGAGGGGGACTGAGGGCTCTAGAGTGGGGCTGGGGATGAGGTGTTTGGGGTGTAGGAGG
This sequence comes from Terrapene triunguis, assembly GCF_002925995.2. Lineage (NCBI taxonomy): Eukaryota > Metazoa > Chordata > Testudines > Emydidae > Terrapene > Terrapene triunguis. The sequence continues at coordinate 2,670,084 of NW_020665066.1, forward strand.
GTGCTCCAGGCTGGGACCAAGGGGTTTGAAGTCTGGGAGGGGGCTCCAGGCTGGGGCAGTAGATTGGGGCACTGGGATGTGTGTGGTGTAAGGGCTCTGGCTGGGGGTGCAGGTTCTGGGGTGCAGGAGAGTGCTCCAGGCTGAGATCAAGGGGCTTGAGGTGCAGGAGGGGGCCAGGGGTGCAGACTCCAGGAGGCACTTACCTCAAGCAGCTCCTGGAAGCAGTGGCATGTCCCCCCTCCAGCTCCTACAAGGAGGCGCAGACAGGCGGCTCTGCGCGCTGCCCCGTCCACAGACGCTGCCCCTGCATCTCCCATTGGCTGCAGTTCCCAGCCAATGGGAGCTGCGGGGGTGGTGCGTGGGGCAGGGGCAGCAGCAGCGTGCGGAGCCCCCTGACTGCCCCTACGCCTAGGAGCTGGAGGGGGGAAATGCCCCTTCTTCCGGGAGCTGCGTGCGGAGTGGTCCCCAACCCCCAGCTGGAGCGCGGGAGCAGGGAAGCCCCAGACCCCGCTCCCCAGCAGAAGCTCAAGGGCCAGATTAAGTCAGCTGGAGGGCCAGATGTTGCCTGCGGGCCATAGTTTGCCCACCCCTGCTTTAAAACAATCTGCCAGATAAGAATGAACTTTCAGTCAAGTGGGTTTCCTAGGAAATACTTGGGAGGAGGGGAATGCAAATTACCACAACTGGACCCAACCTTTCGAAGCTACGCCCTGAGGAGAAATCCATTGTCTGCTGATTACCTGTTTCCAGAGTCCCAAGGATACAGGCCCAAACCGTATAAAGGAGCGAATCACAGATTCATGAGGGTTCTGGTTCTGCCCTTGTAACTACAGGAAAACCAGTGTTGGGTTTGAGGGATGGACTCCTACCAGAGTCCTTGTTGGGGTGAACTCTGGTAAGCTTATTAGTATGCGTGTAGAGTGTTATTTTAAGAATAAATGTGCTGTAGGCAATTACACATTTTATAGCCTCTGAAGAGAAAGCAAAACAGACCGCTTAGGGAGCCTGCATGCTGGGGAATAGTCAGAGAACAGTGCAGCTTGGAAAAACCCGGGTCAGGAGGGAGGGAGAGACATGGGTCTCCGCCCAAGCAGAGGGTGACAACTAAGGAGTCAGGACTCTGAAAGTGGGTGCCCTTGCTGGACTATGAGGGAGAAATCACAGGTGCCGTTGCCCTGAACTGTTCAAGCAGCCAAGTTGCACAGCAAATGATAATGGAACAAGCTTAGGCCTCTGGAAATCTGAGTTCAAGTAGTGAATGGGTCCCAAGTGAACACCAGTTAGATGGTTTCATCATCAACATCGCAAAAAAGCCTTCTCATTTGATACACGCTTGGCACCATGGGCAACGTCTTCTCAGATGAGGATGAGGGATCAGCACTCAGCATTTAAAACTGCCCAGACACATTCCTATAGTGATGAAAAGTTGCCAGAAAGGGTAAACACTCACGCTGCTGCGTAGCTTGTCCTTCTGACTTTGGTTTGGTGTGAGCAGGGATACAGGTCATAACTATCATTGCACTTATGAGACTTGCCACTACCGCAAGATACGATGGAAAGTATGTGCTGTGAACAGAAAGAGCAATTACGATATACATACAATGGACTGAATTACAAACGCTGTGATCATACAAGCACTTGAGCATGTGCCTAACTTTACTCATATGAATAATAGGAATAGTCCCAATGAAGTCATGGTGAGTAAGGCTATGCATGTGCTTAAGTGTTTTCGGGATTGAGGCCTTATAAGAGTCCTCATGATCTGACCATTAATTCCTTCAAAGATGGATTTTACTGCAAACCATGTTACAGTAGTGTATTAATAACAGGCATTAACATGCGTCTGACGAAGTGAGTATTCACCCACGAAAGCTTATGCTCCAGTACATCTGTTAGTCTTAAAGGTGCCACAGGACTCTGAGGCATTAACACAATGCTTTTTTAATTTGTAAAGCTCAGAAAAAATTGCTTTCTTAGCAAAGCTGTTTAGAGATTCTCCAATGGAACAACTGAATTGTTAATTATGATCAACCCGTTCCCACAGTGGGCCAAATTCTGTCACCTTTATTAACATTGAGTAGTGCCTTATTCTGCAAGGAGCCCACCTGATTTTAGTGGGAATCCTCCAGGAGGAAGATCCTACTCAACAAGAGTAATAGTGGCAGAATCTAGTCCAATGAGTACACAGAAGCTTAGACACTAGATATGCAAAACCACTAGATAGGATCCATGTAAGATGACAAACAATTTAAAAAAAACCAAAACCCTCTTTTATCTTAGGCTAACCACTTTGTCACTCACTGACCAGAAACAGGTATAGACTAGCACCTTTGATTGGTACCCTATCATCTCTTAAGATGCTCACAACCAAAAGGCTTCCAGTGAGTGAAATAAAGCAAAACTATTTCCCACCCAACCACCAATGATCCAAGTTATTGTTATTTTGAATCTGCCGTATATTGCCAGGGCCAGAGCTCACCACCACGCAGCTGGGGAACGGAGCCTGAAGCCCCGTGGCTGGAGCTTGCCACCCACCACTCCAGAGCTGAAGCCTGACCTCACTGCCCCCGAGAAGGTGGGGGAACTCATTGGCTGCCTGCTCCTCCAGCTTTTGTGTCTCCGGGGTCGGGGGGGGAGGCACAACCACTACTGGTGGCCCCAGGGGAGGGGCCGTTGCTTTGCCTCCCGCCCCCAGTCATCACCCAGGAGGCTGTGGCCACAAGAAAAGCCCCTAGTGGCCGTACATGGCCGCCATGGCCTCACTTGACAAACGCTTTAGACAGCTTTCAGTGGCTGGGGAAGGATAGTGTTGATTATTATCATTTTGAACTCAACAATACTTGCTTAAGCTTCACTTAAGCTCTCAAAAGAGAAGGTGAAGAGGTGACCTGAGATTGATCTTTAAGTAACTTCGTAGGGAGAAGATTTCTAATACTAGAGGGCTCCTTAATCTATCAGACAAAGGCATAATAAGTGACTAGAAACTGAATCTAGATAAATTCAGGTTAGAAAGAAGGTGCTAAATTTTTAACAGTAAGAGTAATTAACCCCTGCAACAATTTGCCAAGGAACATGGTTGATTCTCCATGACTTGAAGTCTAAGTCAAAACTGGATGTCTTTCTAAAACATATGCTCTAACCCAATCACAAGATGTAGGCTTGATGTAAGAATTTCACCCAGTAATTCCATGGCCTGTGTCATACAGGTGGTCAGTGTCACTAGATGATCACCATGATCCCTTCTGGCCTTGGAAACTAGGAAAACAGAGCTTAACTGATGCAATGGCATTGTGCTGGCCCTCTGAAAAGGAGTGATTGTCACCCTAGATCACTTTTCAGGTTCTGTAATAGTCTACATAGACTTACACATGAATTGTACGAAATGAGACTCATCCATAGTAACTGGCATATTCTGCCAAAGGACATGTGGTAGCTGTAATTTGCAAAGCATGCCTTTTTATGATGGTGTAGATAAGAGAGTGTTGATTGCCACCCTAATGCCTAGTTATTGCTGATGTCATGAGATATCAGTAATAACCATGAGCTCCCTCACAGAATAACAACGAGCCGTACTAATTGTATAAGTCTCAGGTCTCTTTCTAGACAGACAAAAGTGTGACCTGAATAATTCTGAGAGCTTGCAGTGTTATTATTAAAATTAAAATATGGGACAGTCAAGGATTCAAATGACTACATTGAGAACAACATCAAAGAACAAATTCTACATAGGCATTACTGTAGATAGCAACTGCACAAATAAAAGAAATCTTTTAGTTCACTATTTATTTATTAATTATATCAGCCTTAAATAACATCTTCATGTAAACAGATATACCGCAGAGAGTTACAACTGACTTTATGATGTCAACCAGTTCTCCAGGACCACAAAAATCAATCATCTGCTGTGTTAAGATTTTAGCAAGAGATTTTATAAGATCCTGTTTGCCAGTATTCCATTTTCAAGTTCCAAACAAGATTCAAGGCAGGTACCAGTCAGTAAAAATGGAGGATTTCCCTCTGAAAACCAAGTAAACAAAGTAGTAAACCAACTCAAGCACCAAATCTACCACCAATTCTTTGCCATGATGATGGGGTGAAACACCACCCAAAACAAAAACAAACCCCTAGAGATTTTACACACCAGCATCCCCCACCCCTCAAAAAGTGACTTGCCTTAAGTAAACGAGTAAGTGGAATTGTACAAGGCTAAACTCAATGATTTCAGAGTACTGTAGCAAAAACTGAAAACTCATTCAGGAAAATATAAAGCTCAGTAGTAAGATCATCCAAAACTATCTAAGTCACTAAGATGCCTCTGAAAATATCACCCTCAAACCATAACTTCTTTTTGGTACTTTAATTTTTAATTTTCCAAGTATCTTTGCCCTTTACACCATTCTTGTTGATAGCTACATTATTTTTTCTCATGTGGAGGGGATGGATTCCATAACTGTAGCTAACATATTTCTTTAGCGCATTACAATGCACTTCACATTATTTTTCTTATATAAAGTAAGCTTTTTTTTAAAAAAGAGGAAGTGAGTTCAGTGCCCATGAAGACTGGCAGATCGACAGATCAAGAGATTGAACTCTTTATGTAGTTATCTTGATTTTAATTAATAAATCAACAGATTTCTAAATTTTCAGAAAATTCATTTTATAAGCACTGTAATTTTGGGGAGGATAGGCTGCATTCTTCATACATAACATAACATGAACTCAACATTGACTATGGGGCCATGACAGGCACCTCCAGCATTAGATATACTGAAAGAGATCAGCTTTGCAAGCTTCCCCTACCCACACCATTAATGCAACCCTGACCCAAAGGAACCTGGTGATGACTTCTAGAGGAGAAAGGAGCAGAGCAGTCTCAGAGCCCATTCGACCTTTGGCTTCTCCAATGAAGCCAACAACAGTGATGCCAGTTGTAGTGATTGGGCATTAGAAGCCAGGCTGCGATCCACAAACTCATTTCACATAAGTCACAAAACAGCCATCAGATGATAACTACCTACCGTTTTTACCAGTCTGGGTGGTCTTTAAACTGGTGACCCAGGGATGAAAGACTTAGGAATTAGGTAACAAGATACTTAAGTGCCTAAATTTAAGCATTTAAATAAGTGGGCTAATTTTTTGACGTACTATGAATCTATTGATCTCATTGGGAACTGCAGCTGTTCCATACTTCTGAAAAGTTAGGCCCCTTATTTAGGGGCCTCAATAGGGATTTGGGTGCCTAAATCCACACATTTGAAAAAGTTGGGGATAGTTCCTTTCACCAGTGTTTTGTACCCTCAGAATCAGAGTTGACATTTCAGCTCCAAACAGCTTATTCTCTGGGGTTCTGATCCCGCTCCACAGAAGTCAATGGAAGTTTTGCCACTGACTTCAGTGTAGCTGGATCGGGTTATTTCAATTTACCTTAACTCTATTCCTATATGAAAACATTCCAATGAGCACACTGTAAATATGTGGGCTGACACAACAGATAGTTTAGACCAGGGATCAGCAAGCTTTTTCAGAACTGGACCTCATTTTAACAGCAGGATTGTCTGCCAGGCCACTTACCCTTCCATTCCATGATCGCACAGTCTGTCTCTCCTTCCCATTCACAATCCAATAGCACGCCTGTGTCAACTTCCGCAATTGGTTTAATGGAAAAATGAGACCAGGAACATAATGTATTTATAGCTGTGTTTTGTTGCAATTTAGTAACTGGAGATAAATTTGAGAACAGCACCATGTGACACGCCAGCGCTCCATGGACCATCCAGGGCCCATTTTGGGTACCTCTGGATCAAAAAGATAAACATGAGTGACAGCTCTTTGTGGCCAGAACACTGGGTCTGCTCAGAACAACTATGAAAATAAGAAACAAAACACAAGGTAAAGTTCTGTCTGTAGCCTTAGATTTTTCCAGAATGAATTTTTCGGCTCACGGGTAAATTTGGCACTTGGTGGGTGTTCTGCGTTTCAATCAAGCCTTTGACTTGGAAGGGAAACGGTCACAGGATGGCATTTGCTGTGTACTCAAGGAAGTAAATATTGACACCCTTCTCAGCTTCCCCAGCCACCTGGCACAGTTTTCATCCCCGTGAAAGGTTCCATTCTCTTTTAGGAGTGCAAGGATAACGATTGCTATTTCATTGTGCTTGAACATTTTGTGATGATTGGGGGGAGGATTAGCTCAGTGGTTTGAGCACTGGCCTGCTAAACCCAGGGTTGTGAGTTCAATCCTTGAGGGGGCCATTTAGGGAACTGGGGTAAAAATCTGTCTGGGGATTGGTCCTGCTTTGAGCAGGGGGTTGGACTAGATGACCTCCTGAGGTCCCTCCCAACCCTGATCTTCTATGACTCTATGATTGCTCTGTGGATTATGTAGGTGAAGACTGGAGGCAGCAGAGCAGATTATGGAAATACCACTCTACCAAGACATGCCTAACTATTTACACTGCTAGGTGACAAGGCAGAGTGTGAAACAGACCATGCATATTGGGTGTGTACACTTATTCCTGGAAGCATTGTACATAAAACCCATGGGACTGAACTGACAAATAGTCTTTGCAAACATACCAGGACTGAAGACCTGGGGTCAAATTGTCTGTTGGCAGAAATGGGCAAAATTCCACTGAACAGTGCACATTTACACCAGCAGATAATTTGGCCCCTGGAATTAAACAACACATGTTAGGTAAGTAACTAAGATGCAATTACTATTATTTGTAGACTAAGACTATGCTTTATAATTTTTCTGTTGGCTATGACCAGACCCTCACCCTGTGAGGGTAAAAATGCTGTAGAAAAGAGCCCTATATTGGTAAAGGATGGACTAGATGTTCCAGTAAGTCTTTTCCACCTCTGTTTTCTGTAATTTTATGAAGTTTCTAGCTGCCTTTGGAGACTTGATTCTTCCTGGCCATTTGCAAATAACCCAGTGAAAGTCTCAGCGCCTGTCTCTGCACCCTTGATCCGTTGTGGGTCACCTGTCGGAAGCTTTGGGGACACGCGGTTTTAGCAAGCTCCTTGAGGAATGGTGATTGAGTCAGGGAAGCCTTTTCCCTCCACTTCAGCTACATCATGCTGTGAAAAACTCAGACAGATATTACAAGCCCTATTGGCCTACCAGTTTGAAGTGTTCTGGACTTGAAGTTCTGGAGTTGGGCCTGCGAGGAACAGAGGACACATTATTCTCTCCTTCATGAACCTCCCCAGGAGAAGGTGGGAGGCCTGCAGCCATCAGTGGAGTCTCTGTCCAGTGGCTGGATGCATTGAACATTTGCCCCTTATGTTACCGCTGCCTACATTTGAGCCAGGAGGATTCTTGGGATTTGCATGATGAGTTCTACCAGGTCAGCTCAAAAGATGCCTCACCCTGGTTGAGTCAATAGGCGCAGTGCTGAGCTAGTCTCAACTGGAACAATGCTTAGTGAGGGGACTTGAAGGCCAACAGTCCATAAAACAATGGTTACAGCGCAACAAAACCGGTCTTCTTTCTTGCCTGAGACAGGTAGGCATTTTGATCTCAAATGCACTATTTTCCCTCCTCTGCTATATCTGCAACTGCGAGAGAGGAGGAGGAGGACGGAAAGGAGAACCTTCTGGAAGGAGACTCCCCAAAATGTCTGAATACATCCCCACCAGTTCCTCCTCCATCTGACGCAGCGCTCTGTGTTTAGAAACCAGATCCATCAAGTCCTATCCTGTCTTTGCAGTGTCCTACGTGGATTCTGGGTTGGAATCCTACATCACAACCTGGGATGACGTCTTTTAATAAACTGCAGTGCCTGATTCATAATAATTTCAACATGGGGTTAGAGGTGGGCGTGAGGTACCAGGCATACGCTGAGTGGCCATGCAGTAACTAACTGGGGGGGAAGCGCCTTTACAAGGCACGTACGACACACTGTTTATATTTTGTGTAAACCACTGAAGCGAAGTCAGCCTGCTGTAAACATTTATATTACATGACTAGTTTCGCAGCCTGGGGCAGTTCATAATGCGCCACAGGCGGGAGGAAATGGTTTTCCATCTGGAAGGCCTGTCCTTATACAAGCTTGAAAACAGAAGTGACGACTGTATGTACTATCAAGGAGCAATGTCATGGTAAAAGGATTAAACGCAAAAGAAAATATTATCAATCAATGCTGGATGAAAACCGTTGAATTCCTTCCCATCTAATGCCTCAGCAGCATCTGTAAACATTTTAAGATAACAGTAAATCCTAAAATACACCGAGTTTCCGGGATGATGCAGTGAAGGGCATGTACTGTACGCTATCCCTCAAGGAATCAAATGGATTGTAGACTAAAGTTTAGTCTTTCCCTTTCAATAGCTTCAACATCAAAAATATGTCGATGAGGAAAGCATGCATGTTGTTCACTGAAGACTGGTCCATGTAAAGTAAGGTAAATTCAGTCACTTTCTGCTTAGTATTCCAACAGCTGCTCCTGGCTCTGAATGCAAAGTGCTGTGGATAATCTGTGTATTACTGCAAAATTAAATTTTGCAGCCATAGTTCATTTCTTTGTAGAAGGTTGCCATTCCCATTTATCATTTCAGGATTCAGTGATCAAGGCATGTCTCTCCAGAAAATGGAATTGTTTTTATTTTCTTTCCTTTTTTCTTAATAAAGTCAAAGCTGAGTGTGGAAAAAGTACAAATTGTTTTTTAGTGACTCACTCCTACTTCAAAACGATGCTGAATAAAGCTCACATTCATGACAGCTCCAAATTCCTTGAAGTGCTCTAAGAAGACTTAACTACTCCTTTGATTGTGTTCCAGCACTATCTGCTCAAACACTTAAGCCTTGAGCAAGGGGACAGCTGTAAGTGAAAGAATTTTCCCTTCTTTTTCTCAAATCCACTCTGCTAAAAGGCAAGAGAAAAAAAGCACTGTAACAATGTCACAATTTCGTCATTCTCCAAGTAATATGTCAGTGTTCTTTGCAAAACAGAGGGGACGGACCAGCCCTTCATTAATGGAAGACCAAGCATATGCCTAATGACTCCATGATCAGTGAAAACTACAGTAACTAGCATGTGTGGAGGATGAGAAACTAAGGTTTAATTCAAGAGGATGTTATTTTAGCTACTCTGCCAATCTTTGGTCCATGTAGCTCAACTTTAACCTGAAAGATCAGCCCAGCAGTGCTAAAATTCCTGTAACAGACAAATGAACTGACAAAAAGTGTCACCAAAGCCTAAACCTAAAGCCCCAATTTTTTGTTAAGGGGGGAAAAAATGCAGTTGGCCTCTTTTTGTTTTTAAAAATTTCACCCAATGTCTGGGACTATCATGTAAATATATTGTTACAGCGTGGCTTCTGCACACAGGGATGGTGGGGGCAGGGGGAAAACCAATCTGGCTGCCAGAAAGATTCATGCTAATGTGTGCGTACAGGTCAGCCAGTTGCACTCACACCACTTTTATTCATGCTTCTCTACCGGCCAACTTTTCCCGTTAGGTGGGATTATGCAGTGGAAATTCTGACACTCTGACTTGGCTGTCCCCACGGGGAGAATTTCACGCAAAAGCAAGACTAGAAAATGGCATGTGTTCTCCTCCTGACCTCCCCGCCTAAGCAAATGCTCCTGTTAGAATGGCATGCAGACAGAGTGGGGATTAATGCTAGTTAAAGCAGCATTAAATCCCATGCAGAGCCTTGGGCGGGGAGGGCTTGCTACAGGGATCTTCCTTCTAACTCACATCACAAAGTTGTGGTGGTGGACCTATCACAAAGGCAGGGGGCATTTAACTGCCCCCTTCTAATGACCTTACCCCCACTGCATCATTGCAGCCCACTTTTCAGATGCTGCCCAAGAGTAGGGTTCCTTTGATTTTTCATCACAACTCCTCCATAGACATGTCCCCGTTAGCTCTCTCAGCCACATTGCTATATTTGAACTCCAATCCAGAGTTACAATGGTCTTCCCAGTCATAAGAAGCAGGAGGGAGTGATGGGATTTGTTAATTCCTCCTCACCTGATGTGACTAGAAAAATATTTACAGCATGTCAATTTGGCACATTTGTTCTTCTGTTGAAGAACAAAACAAAACAAAACAAAAAAACAGAAGAGGGCTGTTGGCTTGGGGCATTCGTGGATTTCACCTTGAGTGAATGGAGTAAAAGCCTTTTCATTGCACATGAAGAGAACTAGATCACTTCCAAGACTGGCTCTGATTAAATCTAGCACCCACCCATATACCACGAGCTACCCACAGTCCTCAGGTGAATATCTACACAATTGCTTATTTCCGGTGGCAGCCATATTCTGGCTCACTCGGGATATTTATTTGACCAAAAGACAGCCCGTGTCATTTTGCAGTCGCCATTTGTTCATAACCCTAGACAATCTGACACTGTTATCATTCAATATTGATTTTACAGTAGCGTCCAAAGGCCCAGATCAGGATCAAGGCCCCATTATGCTAGGCACTGAACAAACACAGAGGTAGACATGAGCCTTGACCAAGAGTCTTAAAATCCAAGATTGGCGGCCTCTGTTCACAAGAAGCCTAGACCTGGAACAGGATGGGTGTTACAGATCAGCACTGTAGTGCGCTGGGTGTAGGGGAAGAGACAGGATTCGAACACTGGATGCTGCAAGTTAGAACTGAAGTGGAGTGGCAGAACTGGAACAACACAGAGCACTAGATCACAACTAAGGTGTATCAACAGGGCTGTATTCTTAGCTGCCCTCAAGGACAGCTTTAAGTGACCTTTGTGCTGTTAGCACAAAAAGGTCTTAGCGTGGGCCAAGATTGGGTCCATTGTGTCTGAGTGACTATACGGAACATTATATTTCAGTACAGGATATTAAATTAATACACTGGCACTTGCATAGGGCCTTTCATCAGAGGCTCTCTCTACGTGGAGGATACACTGTATGAATTGATATGAACGGCTGAGTATCTTCGGGGTGGTGTGGTAGCGAGGCTGCATGCCTTCCACAAGCATTTGCTAGAAAGGAAATCAAAACAATAAAAAGAGGTTGAGATAATTGGTTTCTTCTGTAGCAAAAAGCCTGAGTATAACACATCCTCTGCTTCTCTGCCAAATGAATGAAATATTTGTGGCATGCTTGGGAGAATGCTATTCCCCAAGGCAGCTGAGAGCAGCGTGTCTTTGCCAATCCATTTACTGCTTGAATCCAAAGCAGGGCTCTTCAGAGGAACTCTGCTAATTGCAGGAAGAGGCATATCAGTTACACTTGAATAAGATGTGGGTGGATTGCACATTTTGCCCATAATCCAGTGTCATTAATCTTGAGTGTCAATTATTTTCATGCACACTGCGCTGGTAAAAGACCACATTTCAGAAAATGATACTTTGCTAATTCAAAGCTGGCGCTTGCCTGTGTTATTTTCCCGCTGGTGTGTCTTAGGCAGTTCCGCTTGTTTCTTTATCTGTGCACAGAAGAACACCTGCACATTTAAATTCATTTACAACAAACGGAAGAATAAGCTTCCCTCCCTAAGACATTTTACCCAGCTGGCTGACCGAAGGCCTCCCTCTACTCTCAGTTATATCTGCTTGCTTCATCCTTCATGTATGGAAGAGGGAGAGACCAAGCAAGGACCAAAGCAGGCTGGTCTTGTGGTTAAGACACCGAACGGGGGACTCAACATCTGGGTTCAATTCCTAAGTCTGCCACAGGCTTCTTGTGTGACTTTAGGCAAGTCACTCAGTCTCTCTGGATACGTCCCCACAGGGATAAAAGACCAGCCGCAGCTGACTCAGACTTGCGGGAGCTTGGGCTGTGGGACTAAAAAATCTGTGTAAACATTCACAGGGTCCTGGAACTCAGGCTCCAGCTCAAGCCAGAATGTCTACACAGTGATTTTTCAGCCCCGGAGCCAGAGCCCCATGAGCCTGGGTCAGCTGACTTGGGCTAGCTGTGGGCTTACCATCACTGTGTAGACATAGCCTCTTTGTTCCGGTTAAACGGAGTGTTTCTATACTCCCACCCTTTGTTTGTCTTGCCCATTCGCACTGTAGGCTTTTGGGATATGGGTTTGTTAAGTGTTTATACAGTGCCTAGCACAATGGGTCCCTCTGCTTGGTGGTTCTGTAGATGCTAGAATGAACAATAATAATGTTGATGTCAAAATAAGACCTGATGCATTCCAAGGTAATATATATCGATCTGGAATTCTAATTTTTACTCTCCAACTCTTACAATTATTAACATTCAAATTCCCGGTGCATCTTTCCCCGCAGACATTTTATTTGTATTAATAAAGCGTACCTGTGTCACGCTGTGTGCAACCAGAAAATCCAACACAGTTGTTGTGTCAACTCAGGTGATGCTTTTGGCTCAATTCATAGGAAGATTGCAAGGCTTAACTGGTCAGTATTTATAATGTGCTTTGAGATCATTAGATGCTATAGAAATGCAAATCATTATTACTATTTAGCTATACATATTTTATATGCAGGGACATTTCTGATTGGAATGGTTTGTCATATTATCTGTGTGATGTCAGTGCCACAGTGGATGGTACAGCTTGCAAATATGGAGAGATTTTTTTATTATTATGTAACAATCTCACAAACTATTCTCACAAGTTAGCCATATGGCACATTATTCAGATAGTCTGGGTGTGCCATTGTGTAAGCACTCCCACGTACTGCCTGGTTAGAAGGTAAGCTATCACTTATCCAGTGACTCAGAACCGAACACATAATGATTAATTATGTTACAACATGTCTGACTTCATAAAATGCTGTAAATGGTAAAAGAACGACTAATGAGGTCAAACTTTTGTTAACCATCACAGATCTTGTAAAAGTAATGTGCTTCAGAGAAAGGGTTCTTACTGACTAGTAATATCAGCAGGGCAGGAAACTGGTTGAGTGTTTGCTACAATGATTTGGATTATACATTCAGTACAAAGCAAGATGAAGCTCACAATAAGGGTATGGATTTTACACCAGCTAAATCAACCTGAGACATAGATTATCCTATATCTACCTACTGCAGGATTTCTTGACCTTTACTCTGCAGTATCTGATAATGGCCCCTTCTGTTAACAAGATACCAGACAAGATAGACCCCAAGTCTGATTCAATATGGCAGTTCTTATGTTCTTATGTAAAATTAGGTGCTCTTCCCCTACCATAGGCCCCCAAAGCTAATAAAGGTACACAGTGAAGCCACTGCATGTCCCTCTTTGAATTTGCTCTCTCAACAGGACTTCATTCAAGTGAATAAAATTTCCCGACTATGTTTTCTCTTAAAAAAGGAACAAAATCAGTGTACTTTACACTAAAATAGCTATCGGAATATAAAATGCTAGTGGAGACAAGCACAGGTAGTTTTACCTTGATGTAGTTAGTTGACGTCATTCTTATACCCCCCACACTTGGGGATGACCTCAATCAGCTACGTCAAGGTAAAACTATGAGTGCCTTGTCTCCATTAGGATTTTGCAGTGAGATTGTTAACTTGTTATAAAAAACCTTTTGTGCAGCAAAAACATAGCTTTAGAAGTATATTCAGCAGGTGACTCCATTTCAGTTTTACCTCAGAAGCAGGCATTTGCATAAGAGTGAGTCATTTAATTTAAACAAGCAGAAGAGTGCAACCGTTAATTGAGGTGCAAGATTTGCCTGCTTGGACAGGTTCTTTATGTTCTAGCCACAAGGGTCCCTTCTGTTACTATATTTACAGAGCTTTTCCAATTAGGTATTTTGTCTGATTCCATAGTGATGGGATGGCTACTGCATGTGAAATACATTCAAAAACCAAATTGTTCTGCATTTGATATTTGTGAGTTTAGCCAACTGGCAATTCAGCATTACTTTTTCCCCAGTTGGTAGCATAAACACTCTCTATTTAATGAAAGACTAAGAACCTCAAACAGAATCTTTTCCTTTTTGCCATCTTATTACCATAGTAAAACAATGAAATTAGATAGATAGATAGACTATTAATTAAGCACAGTTAACGCACACAATTAACGCAAAACAAATTAATCTAGATTTTAAAAATAGTCATGATTAATCACAGTTTTAATTGCCCCATACAAGTTCACTCAGTCCTACTTCTTGTTTGTCTTAGCGATGGACTGAACAAAATTATTTACATTCACGAGAGATGATGCTGCCTGCTTCCTATTTACAATGTCACCTGAAAGTGCAAGCTGCTGTTGTAGCTGGTGTTGCAAAGTATTTATGTGCCAAATATGCTAAATATTCATAGGCCCCTTCATGCTTTGTCCTATAGGCTCTACAGTTATACACGGTTTTGTTTTTGAGTGCAGCTATGTAAGAAAATAATAATAATTCTACATTTGTAAGTTGCACTTTCCCAATAAAGAGACTGCACTACAGTACTTGTATGAGGTGAATTGAAAAATACTATTTCTTTTCTTTATCTTTTTATAGTGCAAATATTTGTAATAAAAATAATAATATAAAGTGAGCACTGTACACCTTGTATTATGTGTTGTAACTGAAATCAATATATTTGACAATGTAGAAAAACATCCAAAAATATTTATAATACATTTAAATTGTTATTCTATTATTGTTTAACAGTGCGATTAAAACTGTGATTATTGTGACTTTTTAAAAAATCTTGTGATTAATTGTGATTTTTTAAATCATTTGACAGCTCTGAGATACACACACACACTGAAGTTACCTTGTACATCTAATAGGGGTCAGTTGAGAAGAGATTTAGCAAAGTCCACAGCAATCAAAGGTGTTATTGCAGAATTGCTGCATGTTGTTGCCGTATTTTTAAGTGTATTTCAGTGCTGCCATGGAAACTAAAATCCTCTAGGCACAGAACAGACACAGAGTGGGCAATGGCATTACATCTTTCCTTCAATCATACCACCAATGCACCTTAACTCTCAGCTGGAGGTACAATTTCTAGGGGGAAAGAGGCTCACTCATTCTCTGTAGCCTATTAAGTTCTTGACCCTTCTACGGAGACAACCCTGTCAAGGACACCACTTAATATAATTTGCATTATGCCGTACTACTGTATATACTAGGACTTGTCAGTCTTTTTCATCTTAATAGAGAGACCGCCTCATGGACAACCTCCCCTCCCATTCTGAGGAGCTACCTCTTATCCCATTCATGATCAAATGACTTTCCCATGGCAATGACAATTGCTTATATGGAAAAATGTTTGCAAAGTATTTTTTATTGTTTCTAACTGTAATTTAGCAGCTGGAAAAAAGGAGGGGTGAGAACTATGTGACCACCCTGTTCTCCACCCAGCACAGTTTGGAAGCTTCTAATGGACATATCTATAGGGTCCACGATCTTCTTGTCTTACCTTGGGCAGACAGAGAGAACAATTGATGAGCATCTTTATAATAGCTTGTAACATATTTGAAGTACCTGAGCACATCTCAACCTTTCATGTCTTTATCCTCACAGCAGTCCTGTGAAGTAGAAGTGCTATTATTCCCCATTTTACAGATAGGGAATTGAGGCACAAAGAGGCTAAGTAATTTGCCAAAGGTCACACAGGAAGTCTCTAGGTCTACAAAGTCCTAGGCTAGTGCCCTAACCTGCCTTCCTCTCTGTTCCTTTCTTCCCTTCATTAAAATCCATTTTAGATTCTGACCCAGCCACAAAGCTAATGAGATATACGGGCAGTGCATGCATTTAATGGTTAAAGCCTTGTAACACATTTGTAATGTGAAGTCTGCAGGAGGCAGTTAAGGGGAGTCATTATTAATAAGGCTCCCCTTGCAGAGTTCCTCATTCATTCTCTTAGGGGTGGGGTTGAAGAATGAGCTTTGAGGCCTGCTCACAAATCTAAAATGATCCCAAGGGAACCATATGGACCCATGGAATCAGTTGGAGGTTCTGTGCCCCTGCATCTCACAATTCTCTGCTTCCTGCCTGAGCTAGTCCTACAAATATTAAGTGGATGTGCTAAAACTGCCTTAGGACCCTCTCTAGTCCTGATGAACACTGCTCCTCCCATGCATTTCTGGGAGATAAGGAGTCACCATGATCAGAAGACACTGTGTGCAAGAGGCTCAGCACCTTGAAGGACCCAGCCTGAAGTCAACTGGAGCTGAGGGTGCTCAAGTACTTTACAAGATCTGGTGCTGTGTCAGCAGACTAAATGTCCTATTGGGAAGGAGCCACAAAATGGCAGCTCCTCATGGTAGACACTGGAGTCATATACAGTGGGTGTGATATTAATCAGTGTCAGGAAGGTACTAGAACTTATCCCAGCAGTTCTATTTAATAAATCATCAGTTAGCAGCAGAAGACGAGGTGTTTAGGAGAAAGGTACAATGGTATAAGTTTAATATCAACGAGTTTCTCTCTAGATTTAATCATAGCTAGTATTTAAACCGGCTTCAGACAAAGGCGGTTTTGTACAAACCAAACATCAATTAAATGAAAACAAACATCATTTCCAGATACGGGGGACAAGCTCTATATTTTAGATTGCCTTAAAGCAAAATGCCACAGCATTTGGAGCAACAAGTTACACAATAGGCTATTTTTCCGTTGCTTTAAGTTAGTGTGATGTTTGTATTGAATTCACTTCATAGATCTATTGCTTGTTAAGTGGAAACACTATAAAAATGAGACAAAGAAAAATCACCACCTGGTAACAAAACTTAATCCAGAAGAATATGAAAAACAGTTGCCGACAGGTTCAACCCGCAGCGGGCCGGATGCCATACAGGGAAACAGAACGAAGTTACAAAGGTACGCCGGTGGGACAGGCAAGCTAAAGATGGAACCCTGTCAGGTGCACAGCAGAACTGATCCTGTAATAAGACCAAAAGAAAAAAGCACCTCCTGTAGGTCAGAGCTAATGCGACTAAGAGACTTGCACAATTCACAGGAGTGATGTGGCTGTGGTGTACTGGGGGACGTGGGGAGGAATATGGGGATAGCTAATCCCCATTCTTCATTGCTCTGGCCAGATATGTTGGCACAAAGGGGCTGTAAGGCAGATGAAAGGCCCGCCTCAGGGGATTTCCACAGCACAGGTGACTCCTAACACCTGGCACAGAGCCAGCTCTGCAGTGCCTCCAGGGCAGTCCTGGGCGCAAGATGCAGTTCGGGTAGCTTGGAGAAAGAAGCAGCATGTTGGGGGCAGGAGGAGGCGTAGCCAGGGCAGACCTGTACCTGGGCAATTCTGTACCTCAGCAAGGCCCCATAGGGGCTACTGAAGCAGGGTCACAACTTAAGCTACCCTAGCTTGTGTCAGGGGCTTCACTGGCCCTGAATAGGAGAGGTGCAAGCTGCCTCCTCCTCTGTACCTGCATGGCACATGAATCTGTCTTCCCATCATTGAGAAACTTCAACCTCCCCTTCCCCTCCCCCCCAACTCAGGGGCTGCATCCACTAGACATCCCAGTCATTGCTGCTGGTTGCAAGAAAAAGAACCAAGCGGGAGTGACTGGTCATGATATGCCTCGACATGTCTAGCTCCCCTTCTCTGATTGGTCCAGACTCCCCAGCAACATTACAATTATATCCTCATTCCTCAGACCAAGATAAAGTTCAAAGAGACAAGAAAACCCTTTTTAGTCTGTTGCTGCACAGCAATGTCCTTGAAATGGAAATGAAACAATTCCAAGAGATAAGGCGACGGAGGAAATTAAACGCTCCACTACAGCTATTCTTTCGTAATATATCGCCACAGGAATAAAAGCTCTGCTTCAGACATTTCATACTGCATTCAAGAAAAGGTGTTATCCCTCTCAACTGGGAGGCATATTTAATTTATGGCTCCCCATCAAAGTTTGTAGCTTTCTCCCACTGTAGTACCCACAGTAATATTGTCCCCTAAGGCTACAGAATATTATCCAATGGCTAGGTGGTAGGGTTGCAAGATCCAATTCAGTTTTGGTATCTAATTTAACAATGAAGTTTAGGTATGAATAATCCTGGTCCTAGATACTATGGAGACGAGCACCACAGAAATACCCATAAATAAAATGTGAATTATTAATAAAATGTATACTAAAAAGTGGGTTAAGATTTTTTTGTCTTTTAGTCAGTTCAGTCCCATTCAAAGGTGCTAGCTTATTTGACTTCTGTGGAGGGGGGCAGGCCCAGCACCTAAACAACAATGACCTCCTCTGCAGATGGAGAGAGGAAGGGACACAAAGACACAGATCAACTAATGGAGAAATAAAACAGACTGGGACGAGATCAGACGTAATAAAAGCCTGTCAGTGTGGGACACCAAGCAGAGAACCCCTTGAAAGGTACTAGGCACCTTTGTAAGGGTGAATGGAAGGGGCAACAAAAACAACCCCCACCCCCCACCCAAGGAGCAACTAAATGGCAGTTGACAAATAATAATTTAAAAAAACAACCAGGAATAGGAGCAAGGTCACACGTTCCAAACAGGGATCCAGGGGAAACACTAAGCAGAGTCTCTTGAAAGTTATTTGTCTTTTTCAATCCAAGAATGGTGGATGGAGCTCACCAGCACAACAGAGGCTTAGTCCCTCAAATGAGGGAGAGGCCAGAGAACCCTGGAGTTAACCAATTACAGGCGACCAAATGACAGAACCTACCAGGATAGGGTGCAAGTCACAGGATCAAAATGAGTGATCTAGAGGGAGACCCCAAGCAGAGAACCCATTGAAAAGCACTGGCTTTGCAGCCTTGCAGAGCGAGGCCCTCGGTTTCTCCACTCAAGAAGTATAGAGAATGGTTAGTGACAGCGTATGTTACTCCACACTGCCTTGTTAATATTGGGCCTCGCTCTGCTGAGACTGCCAACAAGGATGCCAGTTGGTGCCAACAGTGGTAACGGCTTTGTGCTATGAACACTTGGTCAGTAGGAAGTGGACTGAAACCTTCATGGTACAGGTCACTGAACAGCCTATGGACAATGAAATCTTTTCACATCTAGTCACCTGGCAGGCTGGTCTTGAAGTGGGCATCTAGAAGTGAGAGGCGAATAAACAGTTTCTTTACCTATCCTTAATTAAACTATTCTTTGAAATAGCAGGCCCATCTCAATATTTGGAGTGGTTTTTGATGATCTAGTGGGTTGTTTTAATTATGGTCTCAGATTGCAGAATGGTACAAACTTAAACAACTAGAGAGAGAGGCAAGAAACCAATTCTCACTCTAGTAACGCAAAACTGACAATGTTTCTAATTACAGTATGGTGGCAGGAAGTTTGAATTATCCAACTAGAAGACAGTAAATACGTTAGGCCGACTCATGTGTTATTTTTCCCCCCCTTCACAGTGTCAGTGAATTTCTCTCTCTCTCTCCATTATACGGCAGTTAGGAAGCGGACATACGGATGAAGGA
This sequence comes from Terrapene triunguis, assembly GCF_002925995.2. Taxonomy (NCBI): domain Eukaryota; kingdom Metazoa; phylum Chordata; order Testudines; family Emydidae; genus Terrapene; species Terrapene triunguis. The sequence continues at coordinate 2,689,365 of NW_020665066.1, forward strand.
GTCCCTGGTCATGAATAATGAGAGGGAAAATTTTCTAGAACAAGGCAGTAATGTGAAAGGTCTTTCTTCTTATGGGGTGATATTTGCATCCCTAAGTGATGACATAATAAGACTGCAAACAAAAAAAGCTTTATATCCTTATGCTGCTTTTGAAATCTCTCAGAGCTGACTCAGTTCCCCACTTTTAATTTGGTGAAAGGAGTTTAAAACCTATTTGCATCAGGCTGATTGACTTCTAGTTGTGTGGTGTTGTTGTTGTTGTTTTTAATGTCCATTGCAAATAAAAAGACACAGCCTACATCAATATTAATAATGCTATTTTACAGTGCCTTCTGTTCCGAAGTATCCCAAACACTTTACAGACCAACTAGGGTGACCAGATGTCCCGATTTTATAGGGACAGTCCCGATTTTTGGGTGTTTTTCTCACATAGGCACCTATTACCACCCACCTCCTGTCCTGATTTTTGACACTTGCTATCTGGTCAGCCTAAGACCAACAGAATCACTTCACCCACACTGAAATGCAGCCACCCCCCTACAGGCCTTGATACAACCCAGTGTTTAAACATATCTAATCCATTGGGACTACTCATATGCTTAAAGTTAGGCACATGTCTACGTACCACGATGAATTGGGACCAGGGTGGAAAGTAGCAGTTTAAGAACTAATAGAACACAACCGTATAGACCAGGGATCAAAGGATGTAGAAGATAATGGGAACTATGTAGTAGTACACAGATCCCCAACATTATATTATGCTGAGCTAGGGTTTTATTAGGCTTTTAGGGCTTGATCCACTGCCCAATGAAGTCAATGGAAAGTCTGCCATGGGCTAAATGGATTTTGGATTGAGTCCTTATTCTGCACAAGCTAAGCCCAGTCGTATTTTATTCCATTTGGCTGTTATTTCCTTTAATTTTTTCTGTTTTCTAACTTTGCTTTATTTAGGCCACTGTGGATTTAATTGGCTGTTAGCTCTGGCTTGCAGCACCAGTTCCATCTTGCTAAAAAAGGAAAACCAAACCAAGGATTCAAACAAGTCTATGCAGGGACAGAGGTACTCATGTGTCACAGCAGATGCTAAGACGCTGCCTGTGCATGATTGGGGCACAACAAGGAAAACTTAAAGACCAGAGGCACTGCAGATAGCACTCAAACACAAACTGCATGGCAAGAGGAGGTAAAGTTGCCTTTGGAGCACATTTTCTTCTCCCCACATCCAGTGGCAGGAACAAACTGATGTGGGAAAACTAAACCTTCCCCAGGGAATTTTAAGTATTGCCGCATGATTCACTCAGCTTCTACTGGCCTGGCAGCAAAGCAGATACCAAACTGGGATGCAACAACGTCCACACGAAACAAGTTGTGCTACTGCTAGAGGGCCAGGCAACCGGATGCAACCAACACACTGACTGCTACTTTGACACTCGTTATAGCTATTAAAACTGTTGGTGTAAAATTACGATGATCCACCATTACACTGAGACATTTCAACCGTATAAAAATACAACATACCCCTTTAGCTTTTAATATGCATGTATCTCACAGCCAGGAGAGAGACAGCTTACGGAATAAAGCCTCCTTTCAGCTGGACCTTCTCAAAATAGTATTTGGAGCCGTGTATAGCATACGTGTATTGCTGGCTGTTATTTAAAATAACAAAACAAAACAGAGTTGAGCACTGACTTAAAGGGGCACAAGCAGGTAGTCTGGCCTCCAGTTTGTTTGTTTTTTTAAAGTGGCCAGGGAGTTGTGCAGCTCTGAAGCAGACGTCATAAAGACGATGACCTCTGAGTCAAAACCGGCCGCCTAAGCCGATGGGTATTTGCTCATTTCTGTGGGAATTGGGAAGCCATGTCTCACCGGTGTAGGAAGTTAAGAGCTTGGCAGCGATAGAGATTGAGGTCTCCCGAAACCATGGTTACGTAAGCATCTGCATCTGCTGGGTTTCAACATGTGTTGCTGATCCAGAAATAATTTCCTGTTTGATTTGATAGTACTAGCAGGAATCCAGAGCATAGCAGGAACAATTGCGCCACTTCATGCTGCATCCAGTTAGTCATCAGCTTTCAAGGGAAGAAAAGTTAGTCATTTCTTTTTGGCAGGTAGGCACGACTGCCTGGGAGGAAAAGGGAACCAGAATGATGCCATAAGTCCTCTCCTGCCCCCTCAGAGAAAATCTCTGTAATAAGCCCGGCAGAGAGCACCTACCGCCTGTAGTCTTCGTCCTTTGGGGTCCCGCCTTTCATTGAACGGCTTCCACTAACCCACACACTTGTACTGTTGCCTATGGCATATAAGCAAGAGCTAGATGACTAAACAGGATGCAAAGCCAGCATATAAAGGCCGAGATCAAATCAGCATCTCACTCTGCCAGCATTCAGGGGGCTCTGATGGAGCTGGGGGGGGAACTCCCCTCCCGCACAAACAGTGGAGGGCTGCCATAAGTGGCTTTTTGCTGTTACGCTCACATCCCCTGGCATAAAGGGCATGCTGTGGAGGGAGAGCAAGCCTCCATAGTGCTCACTGGGGTGGGTCCAGGCAGTCCAAGTAAGGCTGCTGTAAATTTGACCACCCCCTGGGGCTCTTTTGATTTATGCCAGGGGGTGCTTTCAGTCCCCAGCTGGCTCAGAATCAGTGCAACACAAGCCTGGTTACAAACACTTTTGCCCCACCTCCCCCAGGACTGTGCCTTTCATGCTGCCCCTACCAGGAGGCACAGCCCAGACTCTGTCTCAGAGAGATTTTACTGTACGGCCTTTATGAGGGTCACTTGCAAACTGAAGATTTACTGGAGTTCACTCTGGAAACCTCACTTGAAGTACAACGGGGATTTAACTTCTGCCCACTCCATAGCCTGGCACATCAATATCCTTTTGAGCAAGAAAACAAGACAGGAATCTCCTTAATGAAACAAAAGTAATCATCTGTGGATCTCAGAGCAGTTTGCAGAGGTGGGTAAACATTTTCCAGATGAAACGGAAGTGAAGAGAACGGACTTTCTCCAAGTCTCACAGTGAGACACTGGCAGAGAACCCAGTCCTCTGACTTTGAGGATAGCGCCCTTTGCACTACACCAGTGGTTCTCAACCAGGGGCCTGGGGTTCCCTGGGGGACCGTGAGCAGGTTTCAGGGGGGCCACCAAGCA
>NW_020665066.1:2692915-2695228 GCF_002925995.2 Terrapene triunguis
TTACTAAATAAAAAGTGATTTTATTAAATACAGACAGTAGGATTTAATTGGTTCCAAGTAGTAACAGACAGAACAAAGTAAGTCACCAAGCAAAATAAAATAAAATGCGCAAATCTATGTCTAATCAAACTAAATACAGATAATTTCCTCACCAGTTCCAGAACACTCCCTTTTACAGGCTAATCTCCTTTTAGCCTGGGTCCAGCAATCACTCACACCCCCTGTAGTTACTGTCCTTTGTTTCAGTCTCCTTCAAGTATCCTGGGGGGGGTGGAGAGGCTCCTTCTTTAGCCAGCTGAAGACCAAAATGGAGGGGTCTCCCACGGGTTTAAATAGACTCTTGTGGGTGAAGACCCCCCTCCTCCCTCCTATGCAAAGTCCAGCTCCAAGATGGAGTTCTGGAGTCACCTGGGCAAGTCACATGCACCTGCATGACTCAGTCTTTACAGGCCGACGCCATTGTCCACATGGTATCTTGCATGTCTCCAGGAAGACTTCTCATGTGGATTGGAGCATTCCAAGATGCATTGTTCCCCAAGTGTTTCCTGATCAGGTACTTAACCTGGCGAATTCCTTCCTAAAGAAGCTGACCAAATGCCTCACAAAGCTTACTTAGAAACCAAGCAAGCATACAGCCCATATTCTTAACCTCAAGTAGAAAATGATATATATGTACAAATAGGATGAATAGATATATTTCAGAGTAGCAGCCGTGTTAGTCTGTATCCGCAAAAAGAACAGGAGTACTTGTGGCACCTTAGAGACTAACAAATTTATTAGAGCATAAGCTTTCGTGGGCTACAACCCACTTCTTCGGATGCATCCGAAGCTGTAGCTCTAATAAATTTGTTAGTCTCTAAGGTGCCACAAGTACTCCTGTTCTTTTTATGAATAGATATAGTAGACCATAACCTTTACGGAGATATGTTACATGGCACAGGCAGCACAAAACATATTTCAGTTATATCATACATACATTTATAAACACCCCCCCATAAAGCCTTATGGGGTACGATGTCACAGAGAGGATGAAAGGAGTCCCCCTGCTGCAGCTCTGGGACAGCGAAGAGATGCAGGAGATAAAGAGAAGCCCCCTCTCCCCTGACTCCGAGCTCCCCTCCATAGCTTCGGGGGGAGAAGAGAAGTCCCACAGGCTGTCAGAGCTGCAGCATGGCTCCCACAACATGCATATTTTATAAGCGAGGCAAAACGGACAGTGTGAAAGGTGCATAAGTGCCAGTTTTAGGAGAAGAGATGCAATTCTTGCCATTCTAATGGCTCTATGGCTCTTCTTGGCTCTGTGTAGCTGCAGAAAGCAGCTGGGCTGGTTTTCAGCCTCCCCAGCTTCATGGGGAGGTAAGGTGGGGGGGAATTAAAAGGTGGTTGCTGTTGCTCAGCTGACTCAACTTGGTAGCTGCTGCCGCTCCCAGAGCCTAGCAGAGTGAAGACGGGTAGCTACTCCCAATACTGTGCAACTCTGCCTACAGGGTATATTATCAAAAGCACAAATGGGAGTTCAGTGCCCAAATCCCACTGAGTTCCAGTACTGCCAGTTGTGCTTTTCAAATCAACCCCTGTCTCTTCTTGCATGAAACCAGTTGTTTGAACACAGTTAAAATAAGGTGCCTAGCAAACTATGTTCTAGTGCAGCATAGAGGCCTACTGTAGGCAGGCCAAACGCACAGGAGCCTAGGGGAAAAAATAGCTTCTAAGAGTACGTCTGACTAGAGATGATCCAAGTATCTGTACACCCAGGAGTGCTTTGGTGAGCAGGTCATAAACTGAACCCAGCACCAAATTTTGCCGCTGGTTCTTATCTCAAATGAGCTGAACCAGAACTCTGGATTCAAACATCAAAAACTTTTGGATGTTCAAAATCTGGATCAAAGTTTTGAGATTTGGGCTTTACTGTACTTTCAATAGAATTCGGCCCAACCACGCTGATCCTTTAAACTGAGTGTTTAAACACAGTTCCCCCACGAGAGCAGAGGGGGCCAAAATGAAATGGATCATTTCATTGTAAGCAGATTCCATTGCCTAACATCCACTTTGCGCCAGGAGCTAGTGAAAAGTTACAGGAAAATAAATGATAATCTATACCGGGGTCGGCAACCTACAGCACGCGTGCCAAACATGGCATGCAAGCCAATTTTGAGTGGCACGCTGCTGCCTGCTGCAGTCCCGGCCCCCGGCCCCACTCCGCCCCCCCCCCCCCCCCCGCCCACCGCTCTCCCCTGCGGGGACAGGAGGCAGAAGCTTGGTCCTGCGGCAGCCAAGCTTCCCCCCTTCTTCCCCCAGCGTGGTGCTTTCCTG
>NW_020665066.1:2695328-2708372 GCF_002925995.2 Terrapene triunguis
GCCTTCTGCCCTGCACCCCCACACCCCAGCCCTCTGCCCTGACCCCTGAACCCCCCCACACACCCAGCCTTCTATCCTGCACCCCCACACACCCCAGCCCTCTGCCCTGACCCCTGAACTTCCCCCCCACACCCAGCCTTCTGCCCTGCACCCCCCCACCCTCTGCCCTGACCCCTGAACCCCCCCGCCAGGTCTGGGGTCCCGGCTGCCGGCCCCTTGCCAGCCGGCGTCCCCGCTCAGCCTGCTGCCAGCCTAAGTGAACAGAACCCCAGGCTGGCAGCGGGCTGAGCAGGCTGGCGGCGTAAGATCAGCATTTTAATTTAATTTTAAATGAAGCTTCTTAAACATTTTGAAAACCTTGTTTACTTTACATACAACAATAGTTTAGTTATATAATATAGACTTAGAGAGAGAGAGACTTTCTAAAAAACGTTAAAATGTATTACTGGCACGCGAAACCTTAAATTAAAGTGAATAAATGAAGACTCAGCACACCACTTCTGAAAGGTTGCCGACCCCTGCTCTATACTGCAAAACTCTGTCACAAGAATGAAAATAAACTATTGATAATGCACCAGGTGATGAGAGAATCTGCTGAATCAATGCAGCTAGGGATCTAGTTCAAGCTTGTAGCCCACCTACTATCTCAAACATCCTTTATTTTGTCCCACTGTACCTCAAAGTATTAGATCTGGGTCAGATCCTCAGTTAGTGTCAAATGGCATAGCTCTATTGAGTTCAGTAGGGTTGCCACCAGTCCAGTTTTCACCTGGGCAGTCCGGGTGCCGGCTGTGTCCGGGTGCCATTTGACAAGCCCTGATGCCCGTTTTTTTAAATATGGAGGGTGGGGGGAAGAGGCAAAGCTGTGGTGGGGCCTTAGGAGAAGAGGTGGAGCAGGGAGAGAGAGGTCTGGTTACCGGCCATTAGAAAGGTGGCAACCCTATGAATCAGTGGGTACACCAGCTGAGGATCTGGTGCTGTGACTAAATATTTCACCATTGAAATACCTTCCTTTGAAATTAGATATTTGCCATGTGCACCCACTTTCCTATGGTGTAGGGTGTTTTTTAATACATATTTTAAATAAACTTTCATGAAAGAAACATGTCACATAATACACAACCCATGAAGAGGCTACTGAACCTCTTACAGGAAGGATAGTGCCCTACAGTAACAAACAATGGGCTTGCACCTATAGAAAGTGGAGTCTGAGCTACAGATACAGGTGGCCCTAACGTGTCCTATAAAAGTTGCCATGTGGCACTCAATATGGCTATGTCCTTGTCTGAAAGGGCCATAAGACACTCAAATGCAGCTACCTCAAAGATGTGGATGAACCATTAAGTGATGGATAAGGCCTTCTCTGCATACTATTTTTGTAGGATTTAAATGGGAGACCTAAGGATATATAGCTCTTGGATGTGCTGACGTGGCAAACTAAAGCTTTAGCTTCAATTCTGCATCAAAGAAAAATACCCTGCCTCAAGCAAAGGGCAAAACTCTGCTCTCAGATCTGCCTGTTGGAACTTGACTCCACTATTCATCTCTGTATCAGAGCCACAATACCACCCACCAGATGTGAAACGCTCGCTACGTTGGGTACAAACTAATAGCAGGGATGTGATATCAGTACATTGACCTCTTCCTTTTGTACCATTCGGCATGTTTAATAAGGCAAACAATCTGGTGCCTGCTGTTAAACTTCACCCACAGCTCATTCGTTTTCCTTTCTTCTGCATTTTAGATTTTTCTCAAATAAAATCACATTTAGCAAATAAAAGTTAGCCTAACTGCCATAAAACTGCTCCTGTCAGAGACTAGTCAGGCATTCCAGAAAGCTTGCAGTGCCTGACTAAATATTTACACTTGAATGGCTCATTTCCAAAGTCCAAAAATAGATAATGATACAGGGCTAAAAAATGTCCAGGTCTGTCTATTTGTTTCACCACCCATTTAGCGTTACATTTTAAATCCTTAGTAGTGTACTATTCACACAGCACTGCTCCTGGCTGGCAGGCAAAAAAATGCTGTCGTGTACCTATGTAAAAGCAGACTTGTAGGTATTTAGTGCAATGGCCTTTGATCTGCAGATGAGGATCAGACTTTATTCTTTTTGGTGGATTTAATGGCAATCTGACCCTGGGTCCTGTTACACTGATTAAGTTAGGGCTCTCTAGTGACTGGACTGCTGAATTCAGTTTTTTATTGTTCTTTTTGTTTCACGTTTCTCAATGAACTCAGCTGGGCATCAAGACTCCCCTCTGATCTAGAATTAGTACAAATTGGCACAAGTTACTGAATGCAACCTTTCGATTGGGCATTTGCAAATGCATGTATTTGCATGCACCAAGCTGTGTGACTGCAAATTTTGCAGATGCATTTGCTGAAGCCCTTTGGCAATTTTAGCTCCATGGCTACCTGGTCCATTCATGATTATGTGCCAAATGTTCTGAGACCAATAACTATTTCTAGTTATTGTATTAGATAACAATCTGCAATTGATCCCAGTTCAGGAAAATCCAAGCCCTCTCCAGATGTACAGGAAAGTCTTCAGAGTCTTTGAGAGCTGCAGACTGCAAATGGAAAAGTTTGTTGTGCAATATCCAGGTGAAAAATGTAAGTGATACAACTTTTGGAAATATAGACAAATTATACTTGAGCAATTGGACACAAGTTCACATAGAATTATGCAATAAGAACACACCTGGGAGTGGTGTCAGGCATCAATCATGAGACAGGGTACATCTACACAGCAAAGAAAACCCATGGCAGTGAGTCTCAGAGTCCAGGTCAACTGACTCAGGTTAGCAGGGCTTGCACCGAGGGGCTAAAAATTGCACTGTAGACATTCGGGATCAGATGAGCCCAGGCTCTGGGACCCTCCACCTCGGTGGGTTTCAGAGCTTGGGCTCAAGCCTGAGCAGAAACATCTACCCTGCTATTTTTAGCTCCACAGTGCAAGCCTAAATCAGTTGACCCAGGCTGAGATTCCTTGCTGCACATCTTGTTTTGCTGTGTATAGACGTACTCTACATGTCATCAACCAACAAGGTGTGGACATATTAATAGTACAAACTCCTTCAAATGTATTGAAGGCTTTCCCCAAATGGTTTCAATTTTTCTTTTCAACCAACAACTGCTTTTAGAAGTAGGTATCCTTCTACCACGAAAAGTAGATTGGGGGTATTTCCAGCATCTTATTAGGAAGGATTTGCCATAAAGGATCAGCCCATCCATTATCTTACATCATCTGATGGTGGTCAGCACATGATATTTCAGAGGTTAACACAAAAAAGGGGGGGGGAAATGCCACAAACAACTCATGACACGCTTAATCTGTTGCACAATTCTGCATGTTGGGAAGATTCCTTCCTGACCCCTGCAGAAAATAAGGTTCAGCTCTGAAGCATGAGACTCTCTTTCTCTTACTTACTCAGCTTTTAAAGACACAAATGTTTTTAGTGGCACAACTCCTTTTTAAATCCAGACACAGTGTTTGCCTCTCTCATCTCCCATAGCATGGAATTCCACAGTATTTTTGTTGTTGCTATTGTTTCTTTAAAAAATACACTGCAAGTTTTTCTAAAGCTTATGGATTGTTTCATCCCCGACACCACTAGGGTTTGATCTGAAGTGCAATGAAGTCAAAGGAAACACGCCCATTGACTTCAATGAGTTTTGGATCAGGCCCCTAGGTAACAAGAAAAAACAGTCAAATCTAGTAAAAATGAAATGGAGCACACTCAAAAGGCCTGAAAGCCACGTTCTGTACTGACACAATCTCAATCCAAATGTTTTTGTCTAGGACATCAGAAAACAAAGGAATATGTTCTGGGAATGTGAAAGCTAATACTGTATACAGATCACAAAAGGATTATATATGTAAAAAAACCCACTCAAATCAGACATTAAGTAATACTATATGTAAGAGAGACAAAAACTGTATGTTGACCAACATTTTCCAAAGTAGTTTTCAGATTTTGGGTGCTTAACTTGAGACATCTTAAAGGGGTCTGATTGCCAGAAAGTGCTGAGCACTCACCATTTGAAAATCAAGCCCCCGTAAGGTGTCTTAATTTGGGCATCCAGAAATGGAGGCACTTATAATCAATCACTAGTCACTTCTGAAAACCCAGGGCACTGCTTTTATTTATGTAGGGCATAGAGATGCACTGTGCTTTACAAGTCTGTAAAATGAAAGGTCCTTGTTCTAATCAATTTATAGTCTAACACACGCACTCCCCTATCCTAGCTCCAACGTGATGGGATGAGGTGCTATGACCCAATAACTCCTTAATGTAGGGTGACAAGATGTCCTGATTTTTTAGGGACAGTCCCAATTTTTGGGTCTTTTTCTTATATAGGCTCCTATTACCTCCTGACCCCCTGTCCCAATTTTTCACATTTGCTGTCTGGTCACCCTACCTTAATGCCAGCTGGTAAGTGTGTTACAGGAATGTCCTGATTCTGGTAAGTGCATTGTGGTTCACCAAGAATATCATGTAAGGTTTTAAATGAAAGCCAGGATCACACTGGTCAGTAATAGCGTTGTGGAATATATGTACAGATACTATGTAAGGAGTTAGTATATATCTCGAAAATATGTTTTAAAGTCTGGTGTTAAGGCAGAGTTGACAAATTGGTTTCCTGTCAGACAAAAGATGTTTATTCTGTCTCCGTGGAGAGGTAAATTAAGCATTGTAAACTAACACAATGGATACTATTTACATATGAAGTCAACAGAGAGATGTGAAAGCAACAAGGAAGCAGCACACAGGAAAGTTAAGCCACAGGTGGTTAAGCCTGCCCCTGAGTACAGACAACGAACTTTGGGGATAGAAGTAGAAGGTAAAGAAGATACACCCCTTTTATCCTGCGCCTAGGAAATAAATGGGTGGTGCATTTACATTAATGAAAATGGGATCTCAGCTAACCTTGGTGGCTATTTCTACAAAAGACGTTGGGTGAGATAAACTTCTTTAGATAGGAAGTTATCCTGATACTTATGTTTACTCTCTAGAAAGTGTGTTATGATTTTGTTTTGTATGTAACCTGTTTCCAATATTCTAACTCACTATCACTTGAATCTTTCATAATAAACTTATTTTTGTTTTCACCATAAATATATCTCCGTGCGATGGTGTCATGCAAAGTGCTGATTCTGGGTTGACTCATCTTGGTTGGTGTGTACCGAATTTCCATGGGGGACAGCAAACCTGGTATTTGTGTGAGTGTTCAGTGGATAAGAGGTTGCACACTACAGGGAATGCCTCAAAGCAGTGGTTTTCAAAACTTTTTAAGCTGTGTGTCCCATTCCAAATAATGTAGTCTACCATGTACCCCCATCTGAGATAGGGTCATAATACATCTATGATTAGACTGCCAAGTCTGACTAAATAAAGTGTGTTGTCCGCCATTACAGGATTTTTCTTGAATACCCCCGATGAGAACTCGTGTACCTCAAGGGATACGCGTATCCCAGTTTAAAGACCACTGCCTCAAAGGAACTTGGGTACTGGGGTACAGCTATTGTTAGTCTGCAAGGCAAAGTCAGGGCTGGCAAAGGCCAGAGGAGAGTGCTTGGGAGGCTCACAGGTGGGCGGTGTCAGGGCGCTGATACCCAGTTATGCACAAACAAGTCTTCCTCATGTGGGAGGGAGGGGGGATGAGAAGGAGACCCAGAGTCCAGTGACCCGAGAACCATCACCAATGCAGACATTGACAGCGAGGGGAGGACATGAGTATAAAGCTACTGTATGTATCCAAAATAGAAAGGCAGGTGAAGGAAGGGTTCACAGAGAAGTGGGTTTTGCAGAGAGATGCAGAGGAGGGAGGGGATGCTTGCAGCACTGAAATGGATGGCAATTCCAAATGTGGGAGAGGGATGGCCATGGGGGTAATGGTACCTTATGCAAAGTTGGGATTTGCTGCCTTCATAATCACTCCATACCCATCCTTTCACCAAGCCACTGCCAGCAACTCAGGCAATCCCTTCTTTGTGCCAGTCCCTTCCCCAGTGTCCCTGTCCCTTCCATCTCAGGCAGGTGCATTTAAATTCCCAGTTGTGTCCAGAAGCCTGTATACTGGCTCAGAGGCAGAAGAGAATGAGAATAACCTCACTGCTATTCAAGCAAAGCCCTTGGATATGTGGCTTCTTAGGCAGCCGCCCCCTTAGACCAGGTTCTCAAACTTTTGGTATTGGCAAACCCTTTCATGCAACAAGCCTCTGAGTGCAACCCCCCCTTATGAATTACATTTAAAAAATATTTAACACTATTTTAAATGCAGGAGGCAAAGCGGGATTGGGAATGGAGCTGGGGAGGGGATCCCGAGCTGACAGCCCCGCCACGTGTGAGGCTGACAGCTCACAACCCCCACATAATAATCTTGTGACCCCACTGAGGGTGGGTCACAACCCACAGTTTGAGGACCCCTGTCTTAGACTATGCTAAACCCAAATCTACACAAGCCAGGAAACAAAATTTAACCTGAAACTGTACCCTATTCCATTGTGCCTTTTCCCACATTCATGAGATATCAGGTCGCTTGCAGTTTGAAGACCCTCTGCACAGTGGGGTAATGCTCAGTGCTAAAACACCAGCCATTCCCGATACTCTAGAGGACAGAGGGTAAGGAGTGATATCCTGCCCTTACTTTCATCAGCAGCATATGGAGGAGTGGTGAGATTTAATGTATAGTTCAAGAGCCTCCTTCCTAAGGCAGGGCAGGATCGCTCAAGGCAAGTCAGGGAGCGCTGGAAACAGAACAGTATGTTCCTGCAAGGGAGCATGGCACAGTAGCAGCCGGTCTGCTAGCCAGCTGAGGGCCTGGTCACACACCCTACCTGGATCCCACTTCCTTGGGGCCATGATGTGCCTGAGACCACAGTAGCTGAGTTAGGTGGGATTCCTGTCTTGTTGCTATGTGAATGCACTGTGACTGGGGGAAGAGAGGCGACTTCCTATATCTTCTTTCCCCCCAGTGCACCAGCTCAGCTTAGGGCAGGATTTGGCCACAGCAGGAGTGAGAGGTTTTGCAATACAAATGCTGCACTGAATCGGTCTCTCCTTACACCTCAAAGCACTTTTTTCTTTTCTCCTGTTGTTGTGGCATGTCATTATTCAGGTAAAAGACAAGCTTCAACAGTCACCACACGCTCTGGTGATCATGGAGACAAGCCATTCAGAAACCTCTTTGGCCCCCAACGGCAAAGAAAGTATTCACGGTCTGGATGTTTCACATACCTTTGGTATACACAGTTCTTAGAGGCTGTCTTGGTGTATTGGCCAACAAGAATTTTTCATAAGGAAATTGTGATGAAACAAAAACGTGCGCTGAGCCCTTCAAGCTGAATGCAGTTCTTACTAAGGGTCACACAGTTCTCATTTTCTTATCCAAATACTACTGTGGCTTTAGCCTGGGAACAGAAGTGGACTAAAAGGGAAGGAAGAATTGGATGGCAGCAGGGAGGCTAAAACCCAGGGCTCCAATGTTAAATGTTAAACAAGGAGCACTCCCAATTCAACTTCTCTCCTTCCCTCTCAGGCAGTAAATATTGTATTACGGTAGCATGTAGAACCCCCAACTGAGAACAAGGTCCCATTTTTCTAGGCACTGCATACACGCATAGTAAAAGGCTATCCCTGCACCAAAAAGTTCACAGTTAAAGACACAAAGGAAGTATTATTAGCCCCATTTACAGGTAGGGAACAGAAGCAGAGATTAAGTGACTTTCCCAAAGTCACACCGGAAGCCTGTGGCAGAGCTGGACCCCGATACAAGATCTCCCAAGTCCTAGTTCAGTGCCTGAGTCACAAGGCCATCCTTCCTCGCTGTTTTGCCTTAACAAAGAAACAGTATTTCCCCCTCCATTTGAGCCCTAGCAACACTGCCAGAGTTGCAGTCCAGTCATGAAGTTTTCCATTAGTGAGAAGGCCAGATGTAGCTCTAGTGAGTAATGAGTAGACACTGGGGAATATTGCACAGCCTGCATATCGAGGGTTAAATAGTAATCTCTGATATTTGCATGCTATTCCCATCAACGTCAGACCAGAATCCAGTCAGGAGTATTTTGGTCTTTCCATATAATCCTCGGGAATTACATTTTTATTATTTCCAGATTTCTAGCTCTTTCCATTGCAACAAGGCTTCACAACTGCTGCCTTATCGACATAGCTTTCAAGAAAACTATCTCCAGATAAATATTCGAGTGTGACCCATAACCTCAAAGAGATGCTACATTTTCAAAGCCTAGGTCTGGAGCTGCTTAAATATCATAATTACTCCGCAAAGGCAACCTACGAAACACACTGTCTGTTGGCTGCAGTCTAGGCACTAAAATAAGGTTGCTACACTCACCCTCCATCTGCTCACTTTCTGAATGCACGCATGACACCCCCCATTCTGCAAAGCAGGACTTTCCTGTCCCGTGGCATAGGCTGGAAAAGATTAAGGGTTTTCCTTTCCCTTCACTCCCTGGCACATTTCTCTCCATTTCCCAATCTTCCTTCCCCTGATATAATTACAATGCAGCACCTTTACCCCAGACAGAGGTTAGGTTGAGGGTACACAGGTCCTTTAACTACACCGAGCGTGCGATGAAGTGATAAGGACTGCACTCACTGACAACTCAGCCTTTTACATTCCAGGGGTTGAGAGCCAGACTGGGATCTCCCATGTTGCTGACTGGTATTGCACCATTTGAATGATTTCAGATAAACTTAGGTAGGTAACATATTGCTATTGGATTCGCAGATCTGGAAAGCATTACATACTCTCTGTGCTAGTTTTCAAGAATACGAGGGATGGAAAAACTCAGACTGATCTATATTATGACACCAGTCCAAACATACCTACACCCTGGTGTGTCCCATTTCTGAAGCCTGGGTGGCAGAAGAGAGCCAGCCACATAAGGAAACAGTTGGCCTGCTCTCTTCTTCTTGCCCGCTGAGTTTGGCTCCCACCAGACAGCAGATTCTTCTTAGCTAACATCACATCACCATGTTGTGCCCAAAAGAACCCGCACAATGTCTGGGTTCAGCTTGGCAGACCCGGGTCAGCCAGGTTGGTATTTCCACTCAAACCTGTTACCCAGACCAAGAGGGGCAGTGTGAACACAAGATGGGGTACCTGGGACTCCTGACCTCTAATCACAGTGCAGACACTAGTTCCCTCTGTGGCCCTGGCCTGTTAAAAAGCTCAGTTGACGACCTCTTTCCTCCCACCCGAGATGAGCCTACACCAAACCCTGCAACTGAACTTTGGACAGAATGTGGGGGGTTGAAACCCAGAACAACATCCAAATGTTGCAACTCCATCTCTGCTCTCTCTCCCTTGCCTACACCCGCTTAATTTTTCCTCCCCTCACCAGCTGTTGTCTCAAACTGGATTACCTGATAGCATTTGATGCCTCTTTGGGGTGCAGTCTGAAAGACACGGTATGAAATAAAGCTGAACTGTATTGCACAGTATCAAAGACATAGATGGGACTGTAAAAAAAGACCAGGGTGGGATTGTTAAAGAAATAGGCATAGTGTTGCCATGATTGTGAGCTCTCTTCCTAGGAAAGGTGCTGTGGTTCTGCAGCCACTGCATCTGGGTTTTCCATTGCATGAACTGAAACAGTCATACCAAGGACCTAGGTTTTAATGAATGAATGAAGCAGTCTCTTATCTTGCACTTAGCCTCATTCATGCTGGGTAGCTCCCTGGAAAGAGGAAACATTTATCTGAAATGCCAGAGTTATCAAACAGGGAGGGGCGGCTGTCGGCAGGTGTTGTGGACTACAGAGGAGAAGGCAGGAAATCCCCTCAGACTCAGAGCAGCCAGGTTGGCAACTCTAATGTGTGGGCTGCTCTACACTAGGAAATTAGGTTGGTACAACTACGTAGCTCAGGGGATGAAAAATCCACACTCTAGAGTAACAGTTATACTGACCTAATTCTCAGTTTAGGCAGCAGTAGATCGACAGGAGGCCCCTCTCTGCCCATGACTACATTCTAAGCTGCTTTAATCAGACACAAGTCTTGCCTCATGGTTATAGATGTTGATACTTTAAACCATTTCAGTGTACTATTATTCCCATGCTAATTAGCAAAGGCTTCGAAAACAAGGACATTTACCGCCCCCTAAAGAAGCCAGCCCCCACGTCTCCCTCTCCTACCCCAAGAGGCCAGAGCTGACGCTACTCATGTTTTCTTTCCCCAAAAGGCTAGGACTAATGCTGCTCTCAAAGTCATATTGAGACCACAGCCTCTAAGATTCAAATCATCACCATGCAAAATGAACAGAGAAAGGAGTGCAAATTGCTTTAACCCTTAGGATCCTGGTTTGCCCTGACTGCCAGCCAAATAAATGCTGTGCAGGAGAGACCTCATGCATCTGCAGTCTCTGAAGAGTTAACTCAGCTCCAAAGGAGTCTCTATTTCAACTCCCATCATAGTTCCACTTGACAAACAGCCCATTATTCACTCCCCCTTTCCTGTGCAGTGGCAGGGAGCAGGAACTACCATGACAAGCCTGCGCTGAGATTCCAGTACAATACAATTTATTGGCAGACTGGACATCAGCCACAAGGAACTCACCCTCCACAGTTGCTTGACAAAGAACAAAGGAATGTTTGTGCCAGTTGTCACCAACGCAAGCTGCTCGGCTAATCAACATCATCATCCCAGGCTGAGAAATACCAGGGTTCCTACTGGAAGCGAAGCAAGAGAGATTCCAGCCGCCAGAATGGTCACTATTGTCTAGAAATAGAGTGCAGACCCATGACCCTTTGCCATGTTCCAATTCTTGCTTCCCATCTTCACCCCTTTAAACCACCCACAGACTTTCCATTCCTCCAGCACAAGCGAGAAGCAATGAGAAATTCCACAAAATTCCCCACAGGAACATTGTTCAGCTGGGTTATGGGAAAGAAATATGATTCTTTACTGCAGGCAAACAACCTCCTTCTTTCCCCCTTGAAGAAGAAGAAGAATTGCGTGGCAAAAAAGCTTAAGTGATTATGCCAATAAAAATACAACTGGAGCCTTCTCTTACCAACATGGAATGTTAGGAGGACACAGTGTACTAGAACTGTTTAGCATATGTCACAGCCTCACTGCCAGAGCAACGAATGAAGAGGTTCGGGGTATGGCTAGGAACCAATTGGTGGGATTTAATTGTACTTCTGTATTTCCGTGGTAATGGATGGCTGTGTTGATTTGTAATGGGACATGGAGCCTTGAACCTCAAAGCTGATGGTTGAAATACGGCCAAGGTCTGTAGTGATCTTTAGAAGGCTGTTTGGGTTGTCTTAGTTCAGTTGCTACTGAAGAAGTGTTCACATTGCAAAATTCACCACCACAGTTAGCAGTTATTGTCTATCACAGCTGCAGGGACAATGATTGAACTAGCATAGAGGCAGGACTACTACCTCATCCTCAGAGCACAAATCTGAGTCAGGATTGAGGCACAGGGTGGGAAAGTTTATACTTCATGCTTATAGCCTGTGATGTAGCTAGCCTGTGAATAAATAAGAGGACAGTCTCTCAGCACATTCTCCGGCACTAAACCTGTTGTTTAAAAAAATCAGACTATCATTCCTAGTGTCATGGACCATATGGCCTTGGATAAGGTTCTTGCTAGTATGCTCCCTCATAGATGCCGAGGAACAGTCAGCTACCAAGAAAGACTTGTTAGCCAAAGCTGCCCTCCATAGGATAGAGGTGAAACAACAACTTCGAGAGATTTCCTTAAGAGCTGAAATCAAAGCAGAGTGATTTTACCAGAACTGGCTCCAGTTCACCTTTGCTAGTGTAAGGGCTTGTCTACACATGGAGTTATTCCTTATCAACTCCCTCTAGATTCATAGATTCTAAGGCCAGAAGGGACCACTGTGATCATCCAGTCTGATCTCCTGTATAACACAGAATTTAGGACTTCCCCAAAATAATTCCTGTTTGAACTACAGCATCTCTTTTAGAAAAACACCCAGTCTTGATTTAAAAATTGCCAGTGATGGAGAATCCACTAAAACCCTTACTAAATGGTTCCAATTGTTAATTACACTCGTGGTTACAAATGTATACCTTATCTCCAGTCTGAATTTCTCTCACTTCAACTTCCAGCCACTGGATCTTGTTAAACCTCACACTCCGAGGCCGAAGGGCCCATTATCGAATATTTGTTCCCCACGTAGGTACTGAAGACTGTAATCAAGTCAACCCTTAACATTCTCTTAGTTAAGATACCTAGAGATTGAGCACCTTGCATCTATCACTATAAAGCATGGTTTCCAATACTTTAATCATTCTTGTGGCTCTTCTCGGAACCTTCTCCAATTTTTCAACATACTACTTAAACTGTGGATACCAGAACTGGATACAGTATTCAGCAGCGGTCACACCAGTGCCAAATATAGAGGTAAAATAACCCCTCCACTCCTACTCAAGAGTCCCTTGTTTATACATCCAAGGATCACTTTAGCCCTTTTGGCCACAGTGTTGCTCTGGGAGCACTCGTATACCTGAATAAGAGTGTCCACCCATGGAGTTAATCAGATATAACCATGTGTAGATAAGTCCAAAGTTTTCAAAAAATAAGGGCCAAGGATTTTCCAAAGTGACTAGTGATTCTGAGTGACCAACATGAGACACATTTCAGAGGCCTGCTATTCAGACAGCGCTGAACATCTGCCCTCTGCACATCAGGCCCCTTTAAAGTGTCTCAAGTTGGGCACCCAAGATCTGAAAAAAGTTGCCAGTTGAGCTGGCTAAGGAAGAAGCCTCTCCACCCCCCCAGGATACTTGAAGAGAACTGGAACAAATGACAGTAACTACAGGGGGTGTGAGTGATTGCTGGACCCAGGCTAAAAGGAGACTGGCCTGTAAAAGGGAGCATTCTGGAACTGGTGAGGAACTTATCTGTATTTAGTTTGATTAGACATAGATTTGCGCATTTTATTTTATTTTGCTTGGTGACTTACTTTGTTCTGTCTGTTACTACTTAGAACCACTTAAATCCTACTGTCTGTATTTAATAAAATCACTTTTTATTTAGTAA
>NW_020665066.1:2708772-2732320 GCF_002925995.2 Terrapene triunguis
TTAAATCCTACTGTCTGTATTTAATAAAATCACTTTTTATTTAGTAATTTACTCAGAGTATGTATTAATACCTGGGGGAGCAAACAACTGTGCATATCTCTCTATCAATGTTATAGAGGGCGAACAATTTATGAGTTTACTCTGCATAAGCTTTATGCAAGGTAAAACGGATTTATCTGGGTTTAGACCCCATTGGGAGTTGGGCATCTGAGTGCTAAAGACAAGCACACTTCTGGGAGCTGTTTTCAGGTAAACTTGCAGCTTTGGGTCAAGTGTTTCAGACCCTGGGTCTGTGTTGGAGCCAGACAGGAGTGTCTGGCTCAGCAAGACAGGGTGCTGGAGTCCTGAGCTGGCAGGGAAAACAGGAGCAGAGGTAGTCTTTGCACATCAGGTGGCAGCTCCCAAGGGGGTTTCTGTGATCCAACCCGTCACAGTGTCGAATTGTGAGCAAAATGAGCAGAGAAGACAGTCTAACTGAGGCAACACATGACAGTAAATAGTAGGGACAGGCATCACAGAATTTTCCTCTCAGAATCCAAAAGGGATGAGGAGTCTGAAGTCAGAGCAGAGAACCCTGGAAATCACCTCTTTCCCGGGGTACTGGCAAGAGAGCCTGAGTAGTCCAGCAATCTTTTCAAAACATTGGCGCCCTCTAGTGAGCATTACCGGCAAAACATCATATGGCAAAAGTGTGTTCCAATCCCTTTGCTTTTAATGTATACCTCTTCTGTACTGTAGTATGTGGACTATTAGCTGGTATATTATAATATATGGAGATATACCTATCTCATAGAACTGGAAGGGACCTTGAAAGGTCATCAAGTCCAGCCCCCTGCCTTCACTAGCAGGACCAAGTACTGATTTTGCCCCAGATCCCTAAGTGGCTCCTTCAAGAATTGAACTCAGAACCCTGGGTTTAGCAAGCCAGTGCTCAAACCACTGAGCTATCCCTCCCCCCATTGTTAGGGGACATTTTCAAACCAGTGGCTGATGGTGCTGAATGAAAAGCATCAGATCTGAAAACTTCTTTGACACACAGACAAAATGTGGCATCAAAGCACAAGATGGAAAGGTGCTTGTATAGTAAGTGCTGGGAGCCACAGAGGTATCTAGTTAAACAAGTCCAGCAATGCTCCCCCCCACACACTTGCAGTGACATGAAAACGATGGGCTGAGAGATACCCAAAGGAAAATGAAAAACCCACAATCCTGCCAATTTCCCCTAAAGGAAGGTTCCATCCAAATTTGACGTTCTGTTTATATAAGTGCACATGACCTATAATCATGATTAAAGCAGAGAATCTATGACAATTTTTGCTTTTTGGAAATTAATGCTTGTGAAAAGACAAAATGACCACACTGGGTGAGAAAATCCACTTATGAGCATGCAAAAGTATCACATATCCATATCCAGTGACAACTATTTGCCCTTTCAAATCCAGACAACCCCTGAATTAGAGGTTTTCCCAATTTTCATTTAATTGAACTGTATAACTGCTGAACAATGGATCATCCTAAATCACAGCTTCAAATACGTAGCACTGAGTTATAGGCAAAGATCACAAAGAATTAAGATAAATCCTTTCAGGGTTGAAGTTGTGAGGATGCAAAAGCCACAACGGAGGTTCTTTTCAAAGCCATTTAACATAAGAACATAAGAACGGACGTACTGGGTAAGATTCTCCATCTAGCCCAGTATCCTGTCTTCTGACAGTGGCTAACGTCAGATGCTTCAGAGTGAATGAGCAGAACAGGGCAATTACTGAGTGATCCATCCCCTGTTGTCCAGTCCAAGTATCTGGCAGTCAGAGGCTTAGGCACATTCAGCACATGGGGTTGTATCCCTGACCATCTTGGCTAATACCCATTGATGGACCTATTCTCCATGAACTTATCCAATTCTTTTTTGAACACAGTTATAATTTTGGCCTTCACAACATCCCCTAGCAATGAGTTCCACAGATTGACTGTGCCATTTAAATGAAATGAATGCTACCAATATGTAGATACAGAACAGAGATTTTAGCAGCACTTTCACTGCACCGTAGAATATCAAACATGATGTTTTCTACTGCTTTGTCATCCTACATATATTATCAAGGCCCAAAGTAATTCATGCAGACAAATGGAAGCATAACACAAACCAAAGGAAGGTAGACAAAAATAGGATTTTCAATACAAGAACTAGTCATGTAGAGTATCCAGTCTTTGACACTGGGAAGCATATTAGCGTGCACATTGTTTTGCAGTGCTATATTACCGGGAAAAGTTTTTCCTGACTTCAGATGTTGATTATTAAGGGCCAGATCCAATGCCTATTGAAATCAGTGGCCATCTTTCCACTGGCTTCAGTGAGAATTTAATCAGCCCCTCAGTGCCCTGAACAATAGGGATTGTAACTCTTGTAGTAGATTTAGTGCAGCTGTAGATATGGCTTTTACTCAAATCAATGTCAAACCTTTTGTGCATCTTTCTAAGCTATTTACCTCAGTAATACCCTGAAGAATCATATAAAGTTCATGAAAATGGAATTTTTAATTAAACTGCTTAAATGTTTTAGGGGGAAGGGATAGCTCAGTGGTTTGAGCATTGGCCTGCTAAACCCAGGGTTGTGAGCTCAATCCTTGAGAGGGCCATTTAGGGAACTGGGGTAAAAATCTGTCTTGGGAGTGGTCCTGCTTTGAGCAGCAAGTTGGACTAGATGACCTCCTGAGGTCCCTTCCAAAGCTGATATTCTATGAATATTAAGTATTCATCCAGATAAAACCAAACAATATGAATGGCAATAATAACTGTCATGTATGGAACCCAACTACTACATCATGAGAAGAATGACTGCAGGTCAACAGTGGCATCAAGTGGACAAAGACTTATTAGCAATTTTGATTTCTTCTAGTAGTGAGAATTTTCAACTACTGTTAACTCTTTCGACACATAAAATATTTAAGAATCATGGGAATGTGGGTCATTCTGCCTCCTGAGAGAAAGATGAGTCGGGGTTCGCCTCTCACCTCCCTAGTGTTATCAGACTAGAGCAGTCTGTTCTGTGGAAAAGATCAAGAAGTTGGTTCTTACCTGGGGAATGAACTCACACCACTGGTGCACAGCAAATTTGCTCCAGTGAAAGAGAGGGAGAAGGGAGGCCTGCCTGTCAACATCTTTTAACAAAGCATGCTGCAAAGGGTAAGAGTCTGAGGCCTTATAAAATGCAGCCCTTTTTCTTTTTGTGACTGTGGAGGAGGACAATGCTGAGGGAAAACGGTGCTGGCTGCTATACTGGGAGGAGAATGCAAGTAGGGGTCCAGAAGGATTTTCCCACTTGGAAGACTAACTAACTATCTTAGGTACTTATATGGCTCCCATTATCATAGCATTTGAGTACCTCACAATCATTGGTGTATTTATCCTCACAACACCCCTGTGAAACAGGGAGGGACTATGAACCCCATTTAACAGATGCAGGAACTGAGGCCCGGAGAGACTAAGGCCCAGATCTTCAAACATATTTAGGTGCTTAATTCCCAAGGACATACGGGGGTCTATTACAGGAGTGAGTGGGTGAGGTTCTGTGGCCTGCAATGTGCAGGTGGTCAGACTAGATGACCATGATGGTCCCAACTGAATTGAGACTATCAAACTTGTTAAAAAAAAAAATCAAGGTTTTCTATAGCAGCAAGTGCAGACACGCTTTTAAAGATGTCTAGTAGGTTTACCCAAAGCTCTAGAACAGGGGCGGGCAAACTTTGTGGCCTGAGGGCCACATCGGGTTTCCGAAATTGTATGGCGAGCCAGTTAGGGGAGGCTGTGCCTGTCCCCTAATGGCCCCCCAGAACCCCTGCAACATCCACCCCTCCCTGTCTCCTAACCACATCCGGACCGTCTTCCCCTGACTGCCTCCCACCGCCCCATCCAACCACCCCCCTCCTTCCTGACCGCCCCCCCTCCCCGGGACCCTTGCCCCCAATCCTCTGACCGCTCTGACTCCTATCCACACCCCAGCCCCCTGACCACCACCCCGAACTCCCCTGTCTTCTATCCAACCCCCCGCTCTCTGCCCCCCTACTGCGCTGCCTGGAGCACCGGTGGCTGGCGGCGCTACAGCTGCACCGCCCAGAGCACCAGGACCGGCAGCTGCGCCACCCAGCGGGAGCCAGCCACACCACCGCGCAGCACAGAGCACCGGGTCAAGCTGCAGCTCTGCAGCTGCGCTGCCTGGCAAGAGCTAGCAGCCCCGCCGCCCAGAGCATTGCACCACCCACCTCTGCTCTAGAAGGAGCCCTGGGAATGATCACACTTGACAAGTGTGGGTTACACTCTCACTCATCCTTGTTTTGGAGGGGGGAGACTGCCTCATTTGTCATACTCCCCCTCTCCAGGCCCCCTTAAACTCTGCTCTCCTCCCTAAAGTCCCACATTACATTAAGTGTCCCTCTAAGAATGTTGTGATTTGTGAGCCTCACCCTGCTTGAGATTTAAAGCTATAACAACACTGTTTTTAAATAGCACTTAATACACTGGTAAAGTTGCTCCTCAATGCTTAGGGAGTTATGGGGACAAGCCTAGAGCCTGGACTTGGATTGCTTGTAGCTTTTAACTAACTTTTTAATAATTGCTGCTTTTAAAGCAACTGAGACATGGATATTAGCCCAGCTTGCAGAAATGGGGATTTACAACTAGGCTTATTTAAAACAAGCAATAGTGACACACAGTGGCACAGATGACAAAGTGATTGATCCTTGGCCCTTAATAATATGCCTTTGTGCCTTCAGGGCTGCACAAAGGGACTGAGTATTTCCCCAGCACGGGATTATCATGGAGTGGTGTAGAGCTGCCAACCCTTCCTGACCCTTGGTACAGGGACCATCAGGGCTGTTGGGCACGGAAGGCATTCCAGGGTGGGGAAGCGGCAGATTTGGAGTGCACTGCCTTCTGCTGATCCCTGTGAAATGGCCCATACGGAACCATTCTAGCCAGTGCAAGTTAGAGCAGCCACAGGGTTTCTCTAACTTCTGCCGGGGCTGATTTGGCTCCAGGATCAGGCAGTGGCAGCTGAAAATTGCACCCAAAGAATAAGGAAAGAGTTGTATGTTTTTACATTATCAAATGAGGGGAGAACAAAATACTCCTCAGCAGCTGAATCAATTGTTATAACTGCAAGACAGAAGTAAAAAACAACTCAACCACTCACCCAAATTTTGTGCTGAGTGTCCCACCCAGGGATGATCCAATGATTATTCCTACTCCAAAGCAAAGTCCAAGCTTCCCTAATGCATCTGCACGCTCAGCAGGAGTAGTCAGATCTGTAATGACCATCTGAGCACCTACACAGATATTTGAAGAAACTTGATAAGAAACATTGAACTAAAAGAAACGTACTCTGGTGTCTGAATGATAAATCTATTCCTTGAGGTGACCATGCACAAATGCAAATGACAGAGCTCTTCCAGAGGTCAGGCCTTGTAACACTGAGCCAGAGCCTCATGCAATGCCCCACTGAATGGGAACTGACCCCAGGACCTCTTTATCTAAAAGCACAAACTTCTACTATTTGCGCTAAAGATCTGAGGGCCAGATCAACAAAGAGACTTAGGATATGTCTACACCATAGTTAAAAACCTGCAGCTAGCCCATACCGGCTGACTTGGGCTCACGGGCTGTTTAATTGCAGTGTAAAAGTTCTGGCTCAGAGCCCGAGCTTTGGGACCTTCCCACATCGCAGGGTCCTAGAGCCCAGGCTCCAGCCTGAACCCGGACATCTACCCTGCAATTAAATAGCCCCACAGCCCGAGTCAGCTGGCATGGGCCAGCTGTGGGTTTTTAATTGCAGTGTAGCCATACCCTTAAGCTCTTAAGACCCTTTGTGGGTTCAGCCCAGAGTCCAGTAGTCAGGAGAAGGAAAAGACTCAGAACCTCTTACGTGGACCAACTGCTAATGGGGTGAAGACCTCTCGTAGTTTAAACCAGCTGTGTGTAATCCACATTAACACAGTGTGGGTCTTCGTTACCCCCACTAGCGATACTCCATCAGCAAGACAGATTTACACCAGCTGAGCATCTGGCCTGATGGTTTTTACTGGATGCAAACAGCTGGAGCAAAACAGAATGGAATGGTGTGAATGAAAGCCATTGTAATGTAGCTTGCCAGGTCTGAGGTACTCACTAATGCTGACGTGCAATTTGCTAGGCCGTGTGTGACTGCATGTTGCTAAAAAATTATTCTGGGACAGTTCTTACTTGAGTGAATGCAGCTGAGAAATCTGAAATAGCTGTACTGCAGTGAAGGACATGTGCAGTTTATTTTATTGATACAGTTTATTCCATTGGAATGAATTCTGATCTGCTAAAGAGACACAGCTCTTAACTCTGTAATAAAAATCAGGGCATGGAAAAACCCACTCACCCACTGCAAGTTGCAATGAGTGGGGCCAGGGAGCTTTTGACCTCCTGTCTGGGTAGAGGGGGAGGAAATGATCAGAGCTGCTCAAGTGCTGCTGTTCCTTTAACAGGAAAACTGGGAGGGAGCAGAGACACTGCTCCTTAAAAATTATGGGCGGGGGGGAGAATCTAAAAGGATAGGGCCCAGATGGATGAAAATGCTGGGAAGCTGAGAGCTTTATGCACATTCAGGAAAGCAGTGGAAATGGCAGCTGCACAAGGAGAGGTGCCCTGTGAAGGCGTTCATTGATGGGGGTGAATTGGTTTATTGGGGGGAATGAAGATCCATGGCTTTGGGGGGCATAGTAAAGTAGCTTAGTGCTCAAGCAAGTGGCGATCAGTGAAACTTTTCAAGCCCAAGTAAAAATAATAAACTACGCTTTGTACTTCTATAGCACCTTTCATATGAGGGCCCCAGAACACTTCACAGACATGAACAAATTAAGCTTCACAACACCATGGTGTGGTGTGGTGAGGCCAGGAGGTCAGCATTGTCATTTTACAAATGGGAAAACTGAAGCACAGAGAGACTAAGCTGCGATGCTGTGTATACGAAAGATGACCACTTGTATCATTGTTGTTACAACAGTTATACAATTGCAACAAATCTTGCACAAAGTATGGGGTTAAGGAAAAAGTTATGATTTGCTAAGTACGATTATCCTGTTTATATGCACGTATCATCCTTGTATCTAGTTATGACTATTGGCTACGTAGTTGTATCTCCAACATGTGTGTTGTTCCTGGGTGACACCCTCCAAATAGATTTGCATCAGGACTAGACACCTATGTGTTGATGGCCCATTAAAGACACTCAGCTCACAACGGGCCATTGAAGAAATTCATCCCACTATATTAGGCTGGGTTGTCTGGATGAGAGCCAAGGGCTGGAATGCCTAAAAGGGACTGTGTTTGGCTTCTGGTTAACCAGTGTGGTACTGCAGAAGCTCTTTTGTTACTGGCTTGGTGAATCTAATTATAGAATAAACCACCACTTGTGGGGATTGTGTGCCCTATTTCTTGCAGTCTGCCCTGAGTGTGGCATTCTCAGTGTGGTCTATCCCAGGCACCCAGGCACTTAAGTGACTTGCTCTAGCTCACACAGCAAATCAGTGGCAGAGCTGGGAACAGAATTTAGTTGTCCTGTATCCCAACCACCTCCTCTAACCATTAAAAACGGTGCCTCATGTCCTTAAAACCCAACTACTCAGAGACCGATTCTGCAACCCTTATTAGTTCTACCAACTTTAACCTACTCGTGTGAGGAAGAATTGCAGGGTCAGGCCCTACAAATGGATTGGACAATACTGAGCCCAATATTTGGGTCATCTTATCATGACATTACCTGGTAGCCCATGCATAAACACGGATGGAATTCTGGACAGGAAGAGAAGTGGGACGCTGGTGGAGACGGACAGTAGCAGAAAGAAGGCAGATCCAGAGAGATATGAAAGAGTTAACGCAGCTCGGGTGCCAAACTGGTCAGCAAACCTATCATATAAATTACGCAGCATTTTAGAAATGGAACTGTTTTAGCAATTGTAAATACAATACATCCAGGCTGGCAATGCTATTCTGTCATCCCACCCCACAACATTGATCAGATTTTTCACTTTTGAAAACCTGGACCCAATTGTGGGTGCTGCGCACTTGAAAATGTGGCCCTGTGAGAAGTCTGAAGCTTTGTCTGGATTAGGATTTAGCATTGTGGTGTTACACCCTTCCAGCTAACATAGTGCCTAATGCATTCGAAAATTCTGTGCTAGCATTTTCAAATATGTTGGTTAAAATGTTTTAAATCTAACCACACACCTTTAAATCCTGGTCTAGACAAAGCCCGAGAGTGTTGTAGAAACAGTTATTGGTGACTAGACATAAGTCACCACAAGCTAGGCACTGCTAGGCTGTTTAAAGGGTTCTATTAATCTTCATTTTGTTTGGGTTTTCTACTATGATTATCAACAATTGTGATGTGGCATAAAAATTAGTTATGTTAAACTAAGGAAGCAGGGAATAGAGTAAGGCTTGGTCTAAAAAAAAGACATCAATTTCACTAAGGGATGATTTTAAACTGATTTACATTAAACCAGTGCAACTTGTGTGTGTAGACAAGCCCTCAGTAAATTTGGGCTTTTGCTGTTTGTAATCCCAGGAGACCAGTTCATGACATGATCTAGAGTTTTTTTTAAGAAAAAAATCTAGCAGTTTCAGTGCTTGCAACTTCACGTTAGTTTTAAGCAAAGTCGTCCAGATACAAGGAAAATTGACTCATTCTCATACTCTGAGGTCCGCAAAAATGCAGTTAGTGGATTTGTTGTGAATCTCTATTTCCTCATTTTTGCATTTTAACTAAGATATGGCAATCCCCTTTATAACCCAAGTCTCCTGCATCCCAGTCCAGTACCCTACCCACTGGACTACTCTGCCTCTCCTTTTGTGCATCTCTGAACAGGGATAATCTATTATCTGCTATCTTCATCTCTATTAGATTTTTCAAGGCCATCTCCTCTTCTATTTGGAGCAGGAGTATGAATCCCGTATCAGCAATTTCCTGCAACTGCTCAGAGGCAGAAACACAGGGAAATCCACAAGTCCTTCCCCAGCCTTCCTTTTGCTAGGGCTGTTTGAACTGTAAATATAGAGTCCTTCTGATTCTAATCGCAGTGACACTAGTGCAAATCAGGAGCAAATGGTGACATAGTGCAATGCCTGTGTAAATAAGATCCGAATCAGGCACAGAAATTCTATGATTTCCACTAGAACTATTTCTTAATAGCACTGGTTAATAACAAAAAACAAAACAAAACAAAAAGCCAAGTTACACTCATCTTCTGGGTTTCCTAGTCCTGCTCATGTTCATAAAGTTACTCCTTTGCTTGATTTGCAGGATTAAGGCATTAGATTGCAAGCTCTGCAGGGTCTAAATGTTTTGGCTAAGCACACTGTCTGGATCCAAATAATCAAATTTAGAGAAATAACTAATACAAAAGCCATTTATTTGTAACAATATTTTTAATTAATATTTATTTCTCTGTAGCCTGTTTAGTAAATCCAGATGGCTTCTTAAAATATTTCCCAAGATTCAGAACTAGGAATAAAGTAGATTTATTAAAAAAAATAAATAACTCTGATCTTCCTCGGGAATGGGAGGTTCACAAGAATGGTTCTTATTTACCTTCCAAAAATAGGACCTCCCAGAAGTTGTAGAACGCCAAAGGTTGTCTGGAGGTAGCCAAATTCAACTGAATCCAATCCCAGGCTCTTCGCCAAGTACTAAATACAGTGGAGAAAAAGTGAAGTATGTTACATTTCTGAATGTTAAAGAGCTTAATAAGTACAGGACTACTATAGTAATAAGTGATCATGTGCTTCCCTGCAAAATAAAGCAACAGTACTTGCCCACAGATATAATATAACATGAGGAATATAAAGGCTATTTGATAAAAATCAAAAGTCTCTGGCCCGAATCATCAGCCAGCGTACATCAACGGGGCTCCACTGAAGTCACCAATTTACATCAGCTGTGGACCTAGCTCTCTATTTTTACACTATTGCATGCAGTATTGTTGTAGCTGTGTCGGTCCCAGGATATTAGAGAGATAAGGTGGGTGAGGTGATAGCTTTATTGGACCAACTTCTGTTGCGGAGAGAGAGAAGCTTTCGAGCTACACAGAGCTCTTCAGGTCTGGGAAAGGTACTCAGGGCATGGCTACACTTGCAAGTTAGAGTGCATTAAAGCAGCCCCAGGCACCCTAACTGTCCACACTGGCAAGGCACTTAGAGCACCTGGACTCTGCAGCTGGAGTGCTCCTGGTACTCCACCTCCACGAGAAGCAGAATGCTTGTTGCGCCTCGGCTGAAACGTCCCAGCGTCAGTGTGAACAAGCTGTTGCATTACTGTGCTTTGATCAGCCTCCGGAAACATCCCATAATCCCCTTAAGTCAAGTGGCCACTCTTGTCATTGTTTTGGAATCGGCTGTAGGAATGCGGATATCCCCTTTCAAAGCTCCGTTTCTGACAGCCAGCATGCTTATTTGCTCCGGGACAAAGCAAGCCATTAGTGTGGAATATTGCTTGCTGTGAGTGTGTGAAAGAGAAGCGGGGGGCGGAGGGGAGCCTGAACTTACAAGACAGCATGCTGACACACTCAGCACCCCAAAAACCCACTCTCTCTCCCCCCACATACACGCAACACACTCCCTGTCACACTCCATGCCACCCCCCGCATTTGAAAAGCACGTTGCAGCCACTTGAACGCTGGGATAGCTACCACAATGCACTGCTCTCTGTGGGGTTGCAAGAGCTGCTAATGTGGCCACGCCAGTGCGCTTCCAGCTGAGAGTGTAAACACTCGGCAGCGTTTTCCCTGCTGCGCTCTACGAAGGCTGGTTTAACTCCCAGCGCTCTACATCTGCAAGTGTAGTCATGCCCTCAGAAACAGGATCCAACAGATAGTTTAGCATAAGTAGCTAGCACATATTTTAATGGATCATTCAAGGTGAAGTGGCCGGTTAACATCCCTATAGTCATAGGACAAAAAGGGAGAGGGGATCAGTTGTTGTAATAAGCCATAAATCCCGTGCCTATATTAAGATCATGATTATTAGTGTCTAGCACAGAGTTATTTATTTACGCTCTCAGTGTTGTGCAAGGTTTCCTTTGAGAATGAGGATGTTCCCCCATGAGGGATATGGTGTTGTTGTCTTTTATCATTTTTCAGTGCAAGTTCATTGAGAACATAGTGATTGCCTGGTTTCACCCACATTGTTGTAAAAAGCCATAAATGAGGTGCATCCAGTGCACTAAATGCCCCAATAATGAAGATCTGTAACCCACTAACTCCCATGACTACAGAGGTGTTAACGGGCCACTTCACCTTGAGTTGTCCCTTGAAATATGTGTTAACTACTTATGCTAAACAATCTGTTCAGCTTGTATTTAGCTGTGACACTCGTTTCCCAGACCTACAGAAGAGCTCTGTGAAGCTGGAAAGCTTGTCTCTCTCACCAAGAGATGTTGGTCCAATAAAAAAAATATTATCTCACCCACCTAGTCTCTCTGTTTTTACATTGGCATTTTGAGGCAGACAAGGAAGTTCTTAACCACATAGCTAATGCTGAAGGGGATGATTTAACTTTACCCCTCATTTGCCTTTGGATATGACATGTACATCACTCTGAGCACCACACAGGAGGATCTTGTGGATTGTGTCATCATGCCACTCTATTTAATCAAGCAAGCTGCATTAACAGCAAATATCACAAACAAAATGGCACCTGTACTCCCAGTCCCCTCCACATCCCAAAGCTGGAAGCACCCTAAAAAACCTTGTGCCCAAGGGACAGATGCTTCAGACTCAGGCTTTTGCTTTGTAATGTTTAATGTGAACATAATATTTTGAAGCTTCCAAAGCACTTAATACCCCCAGGGCACAGAGTCACCAGCACTGTAAATCTGACACTTTCACCAGCACTAAATACACTAAGCACATTTTGTAAATGAGAGAGCCACCTTGCATTGCCATATGGAGTACCCTGGAACACCTGATACTGTGCACTGGATAAAATTGATTTGCCTAAAAACGTACATATGTAGAAAATCACTCAAATTACAGCAAACAGCTTCCTTCTTGTAGCTAGTCTATACACTTCTTGTAGCCAGCCAACACTTAATACTCCAATGTTAGTTCATCATCCTTGGGTATTTAGAGGGACATTATAAATGCAAGACATTTTACTTTCTGGACAGTTTTACTCACTATTTATTACAACTAGTATTTGAGAATACTGCTGCTGAAAGAGTAAAGCAAATAATATATCTAGCACAGATATTTCTGTGGGTTTACTCTTTGTATTGGAGACAGCTTGGTGAATAGTCAGCATTCCTTCTGTGCAGAAAGTTAGTTTTACTTCTTAGTCTCATAGTCCAATGTGATTACATCAGTCGCCCACAGACAAGCACTAAAAGACCATGCAACAGCGCAGCCACTGTTGGACTGGTTTATGAAAGAGGGGCACAGAGTGGATTGTCTCTGGAGACGCAGAGATGGGAAAGAGCTCTCATAGCAGGCGAGAGAAGAAAAATGAGGACAAGAAAAAGAAGAGGAAGAGCTCAGAGCTGTGAATGGAGTGGAAACTACATTTTTGCTTGATAATATCCTTTTAAAATGACCTGCAACTTGACTACTGCAGCATCCTCCAGTCTGGCTTTGGCACCTACAACTCTGTGCCCTCTAGGCCACTGAAAATGCTGCTACAGAGATCGTCTTCTTGACTCATTGTTCTGATCACACCAACACCACTTTAGAGACCCACCCTTGACTCCCCCTCCTCCACTGCATCAAACACAAATGTCTTGGCCTTCCATGCAGACACCTTCACAATTCAGCCCTGCCATAACTAATCCACCCTATTATCTTAATGCAACCTCAATCCCCACCTCTACTTGGACAACAGGGCCAGTTGCAATCTTCCACAAACACTTTTGCTCTCTCTATCACGTAGCCTCTTATATGTGGAGAAAGTGCCCTGCCAAAATCTGTAATGCCACTATTTTATTGACCTTCAAATCCCTCCTTAAAACCACCTCTTGCATGGTGTCTACAGAAAGCTGCCACCCGAGAACCACTAGACAAGTGACACATTGTGATTACAGGCTCTTGATTGGCTTATTACACATATATACTGTGCACAAAGCAGTCTACGCTAAGATATTCTATTATTGTTACCTTATGCTCCCGCCCCATGCCTGCTTGTTAGTTCACCTACCTACTACAGCTTGTGTTTTAGATTATAAACTCTTTGGGGCAGGGACTGCACTTTGTGTTTGCACAGGGCCCAGCATAATGCAGCACACGTCTGGCGGAGGCCTCTAGGCACTACTGCAATATAAATAATAATCATCTGCTTGCTGTGCTTAATTGGTAATGAAAGAGGTGCCAGGGCTCAAGCAATTTCATAATTGACGTGACAAGCCCAAAGGTCCTGGGGATATGAATTGCCAAGCCTAGAGGTACTGGGGCTCAGCCTGGCAAGCCCTGGCACAAATTAAGTACTGTCTGCCTGTCATTACTTATGTGCATCTATTCACCCTAAGTACATAGAGTGCCATGTGAAAGGCCACTACATTCACTTACATCTGACTCTAAACTTTCTCCCCTCTTTCCTGGTAGAAAGTCTCCTCTAATTTTGTTGAAAAACTGAATAGTCTGTGTTGAAAGAAAGTGGTCTGCTCTATTAAAGCAGACTCAAATGGTACTCACTGGAATGATCCCAATCTGCATGAACAAGCAGGTCAGGTCCATGGCTGTAATCAAATAGGTGAGCCGTATCACCTGTTGCCTTTGGATCATATTTTCTGGCTTGTTCTGGTCCTGCAAGATCGCTCTCTTGAATTTCAGCTCCTGTTTCTCTCCTCCAGAGCTGGCCCCTTCATTCATGTTGGCCGGGGAATGGCTTATAACACACTGCCCAGGCTGAAATGTAACCTGAAAGGGAACTTTCAGCTAGGAACATGAGCTCATTTACATGCAAGGTGCAAAAGTCACATTTGCAATTTGAGGCTTAAGTGCATGAAAGCTGCTGAGTCACTGTGTTTTGCTGAGTATTTTTTTTTTTTTTTCATTTTTACAAATGGAGACCTTCTGTGTTATCTTTGATCCAGGCATTAGCGTGGATCACTTTAATGACAAGAAATCTCATTCATGTTTCTCGTTCTAGATTTAACCATTGGATTAAACAGAACTGTCGTAGTGTTAAAGAAAAAGGCCATTGTTAGAATCCCAGCAGAGCTGCAGTTGAACTCAGTACCAAAGGGCTAAAATTATAGAGCACAACAATCTCTCACTTTGTAATTTTTACTGCATCAGCACCTTAAGGGTATGTTGCAGGAGTGGGGCAAACTACAGCCCGTGGGCCGGACCCGGCCCATCAGGGCTTTGGAGCCGGCCTGCAGGATTGCCAATGGGAGCTTTGGGGGAGGTACGCACAGGCGAGGGCAGCGTGCGGAGCCCTCTGTCCTCCCTCCCACAGGGGCCGCAGGGACATGGTGCCGGCCGCTTCCGGGAGTGGCGTGGGGCCAGGACAGGCAGGCAGGGAGCCTGCCCTGGCCCCGCTGTGCGCCGCTGCCACCCTGGAGCCGCTCCAGGTAAGCAGCGCCGGGCCGGAGCCCATACCCTGAACCCCTCCTGCACCCCACATCCCAACCGCCTGCCCTGAGCCCTCTGTCACACCCCTCTTGCACGCCAACCCCCTGCCCTGAGCCCCCTGCCGCACCCCTCCCGCACCCCAACCCCCTTCCCTGAGCCCCCTGCCGCACCCTGCACTCCCACCTCCTGCCCCAGCCCTACATTCATGGACCTGCATGCAATTTCCCCACGCAGATGTGGCCCTCAGGCCAAAAAGTTTGCCCACCCCTGGTATGCTGAGTCACCGCTTTTTTCAGCCAACTGTTTTGGCTTCTCTAAGTGCTGGCTCTTTAAAAAACAAAAAATGGCAAGCCAAAATAAACATGATTAGTACTGATTTTAAAAAGTGAAAAATGAAACATGATGTGGAATCATATTCAAGCCCTGAGTCTTTGTGCTACTTTTAATGGATCTGTGCAGACACTGGGCCAACCCCTGCTCTCTCACTCATAGATATCGAAGGTAATCTGCAGCTACACCTAAAGCAGAACTGGACCCTATGGCTCTAAAAGGGAATGTAAAGGGCAACCTGTGATCTTTAGGGAAAACAGAGAGCCAACAACTGAGAGCTTTGACTCCAATGAGAAAGTGCATTTACTCCATGCTTTTAAGGTTTCAGACGGGTGATCAGCTGCCGGTGCTCTCTTACTGACTTAGTCATGGCTGGGCCCATTTATTGTAGTTAGTAGATTGACATATGCCATGTGTGCTTGTTATTATTTAATATTTATATTTCCATGGGGTCCAGAGGCCCAGATTTGGGATCCAATCATAAATTTTAAGGCCAGAAGGGATAACTGTGATCTACTACTCCAGCCTTACTGCGGGGTGCAGCCCCCGGTGGAGCATAAAGCAGTGGTCTCCAAAGTGGGGTGTGCAAGAGGATCCTTAGGGGTGCGCGGCAGGAGGAGCGGGAGTCCGAGTGGCTTTTTTTTTTTTTTTTGCTTCAGCGCGGCAGGGGGTGCGTGCTCAAACATTTTTTACTGATAGGGGTGCGCGATCAAAAAAGTTTGGAGACCACTGGCATAAAGGACTGGCTGAAGGGACAAGGTGGAAGTCACATAGATTGAGATGAGGACTAACAACACATGAGGGGATTGCAAGGCAGGTGATTGTTTCATTTTCCTGATGGTGGTTCAAGTTTTCAAAAGTTTAAGAAACACTGGTCTAGTTTGACCTTCTACAGAACACAGGCCATAGAACTTCAGCCAGTGATCGTGCATCAAGCCAGGTCCCAATTGTGGTAGGAGCTGCACAAACACACAGCCTGCAAACACTCACATGTGAATTCACTGACACTGAAGTCAGTGAAGCCAGTCCAGGATTGCCAACCCCAAGTGTTCAAAATTCACGAGTCAGGTCCCCAAAAGCCCAGAAGACTGGCTTTAAACAAATCATGCAATTTAAAAAACAATATGATTTTGGCCTCTCTTTATTTACCTGCTGATTTCTGAACCTGTAGGGTCACACTTTGTAGCTTTTTTTTTGCAATAAAGGCTGGAAATTGACCTAATTTACCTGACTCCAGGAGCTGAGGCTCTAAGAAAAATACCAAATTTTGCAAGACTCATGATAAACAATGACAATGGCACATCTGTAAAATGACCTGTGTGTGTTTGCAGGGTTGAGGGATAGCTTAGTGGTTTGAGCATTGACCTGCTAAACCCAGAGTTGCGAGTTCAATCCTTGAGGGGGCCATTTAGGGATCTGGGGCAAAAATCTGTTTTGGGATTGGTCCTGCTTTGAGCAGGGGGTTGGACTAGATGACCTCCTGAGGTCCCTTCCAACCCTGATATTCTATGATTCCATAGATGTTGTCATGGTCCTTGTAACTCTGTCGGGGAGGCAGATTGTAAACATTTTGGAGCAGGGACCATCTTTTTTTAATCTGTATTTGTACTGAGCCTCGCACAAGTGACAAGGGTCTTGGCCCGCACTACCACAATACAAATAAATAAGGGGATGCGTGGAGGTTTCATGTTACACAGGGAGGTGTTACCATAGTCAGAGAGTTCAGAGCAATACCATATTTTGCCAACTGAGCTGCAGCATGAAGAGCTGAAAGCAACACAGAGAAGACACATGGTTATCGACTCTGATATTGTAAAGGCCATGCTCAAGTAGAGTCAAACCCCTATAAAACCAGGGTCACATTTGTCACTAAAGAAGAGGAATTTACTTACAGGCTGATGGTTTTGTGGAAGATTGGTGCTAAACATTCAACTCATCTAAGCATGAAAGAATGGGTTCTTCAGCAGCTGAATTTCCTGGAAGAAAGGAGCAAACAGTGTAAAACAAAACTTCCTGGTTGGGTGTATGATAGGACAGGGGACTGTGAACAAATTATAACACTCAATATAAGAGTAAAATTAACAACAAAACTCTGTCTTAGAGATTTTGAGACAATCAGAAATCCAGTCCAAAGACCATGTAATTACTTGCCGCTTACAGAAAAAGCTGCTGACCTGCACTTAAAAATCGTCAGTGAGTTGATTGATTGGCATGTCTAAATTGGAGCTGAAAACAGCCTATGTAAAGGCTACCAAAGGAATTTGGTCACACACCCCACTACTTCTCCCAGTGCTCCATACTGCACTGCCAAAAGGAGTCTGTATGCAGTCTCCCTAAGTGCACTTTGGCCTGACCTGATGTTTACTGGCACTAAGAAAGGAACTGAGATGAGAGGCCAGTTTTCATGTCTAGCCTGTGGATCAACGTACCGAAGGGACAAGACTCTAAAAAGGGTACGCCTAAAGTTAAGCTCTGAGGCCCAGATTTTCAATATTCAAACCTCTAATTTTGGATGAGCCAATTAATTGAGGAACAACTGCTCTGTCTGGCATGTTCCTCTTTGAAGTCAGAGTAAGTTACAATGCAAAATTCATCAAAAGCGACTGCTTATCAGTATGATTTCACACCTCGGCTAGGAGGCAGTGTGGATGTGCCCAGCAGGGTTCAGCTTTTTGAGAGGAATGGCCTCTGTTCCATGGGATCTTCACTGATATCTCCCACAGATCTCCAGATAATGCAGCTCATTGCGATCATTCCCACTTTACCAATGTGAAGCTTCCAGCCCCACAAGGACGCATGACTAGATGGTCTCTGCTCTCTTTCCTCATAGCTTTACAAGGGAAGGGAGCATCCTGCCCTGAGCCTCAATATCTAACACCACTACAGCCATCTTTCCTAGAACACTTTGTCAGTAGATGAAGCACTTCACCCAGGGAGTACATTGCAAATAGGGAGATGGAGAGGCGGGGCCTTTGGAGTGCCGGGCACTTTAAATCACCATCGGAGGGGGCTCCCGGCTGCCGCTGCTACCCCCGGGCCCTGGCCTCTGGCAGAGCTTTAAAGGGACCAGGGCTCCGCTGCAGTAGTGGCAGCCGGGAACCCCTGGCCCTTTAAATCACCGCCAGAGCCCTGCCGCCGCTACGCCAGGGCTCCAGCAGCAGGGCTTGGGTGGTGATTTAAAAGGCCCCAGAAGGTAGTGGCAGTGGGAGCCCCGGGCCCTTTAAATCCCCACCCGAGCCCCGCTGCCAGAGCCCCAGGGTAGCAGCGGCAGCCGGGGGCTCGAGCGGTGATTTAAAGGGCCCAGGGCTCCGGCAGCCGCTACCCCCCCGGGCCCTTTAAATCGTCCCTGGAGCCCTGCTGCTAGAGCCCTGGGGTAGTGGCGGCAGGGCTGCTGCAGCAAGTTAAAGGGCCTGGGGCGGTAGCGGCAGCCGAGCCCTGGGCCCTTTAAATTGCTGCCGGAGCCCCACTGCCGCTACCCCAGGGCTCCGGCAGGCTCCGGGGACGATTTAAAGGGCCCGGGGCGGTAGCTGCAGCAGGCGCCCCGGGCCCTTTAAATCGTCCCTGGAGCCCTGCAGCCCGAGCCCTGGGGAGGCAGCGGCAGGGCTCCAGCGGCTATTTTAAGGGCCGGGGTGGTAGCGGCTGCCGGAGCCCAGCTGCCGCTACCCCAGGGCTCCAGGGACGATTTAAAGGGCCCAGGGCGGTAGCTGCAGCAGGCGCCCCAGGCCCTTTAAATGGCCGACCAAGCCCCGCTGCCGCTTCCCCAGGGCTCCAGCAGCAGGGCTCCGGGGATGATTTAACGGGTCCGGGGCTCCGGTAGCCGCTACCACCCTGGGCCCTTTAAATCATCCCCGGAGACCTGGGGAGGCGGCGGTGGGGCTCCAGTGGCTATTTTAAGGGCCAGGGCGGTAGCGGCTGCTGGAACCCCGGACCCTTTAAATCGCCAACCGAGCCTTGCCGCCTCTTCCCCAGGGCTCCGGCAGCAGGGCTCTGGCATCAATTTAAAGGGCCTGGGGCTCCAGCCACTGCTGGGGCATACCAGGGCATACCGGCTTACTTTCACCTCTGACCAGCAGGGTCTACGTGGGCCAGTTAGTGTGCAGCATGCGGTGTGCTTTAGAATTCACAACCCTCTAGCATGCATTATCAAGCTGTGTAGACAAACCTTGTGATAAATTAAGCTATTAAGACGTTAATTTCAAACACTGATTCTAGAAATTGCTCAAAATACAGAATGGTGTAGCATGTAAATTACCTATAAGCAGTATAAGCTACTGATTGTCAAAAATAAGTTCTGAGGCATACACTACCTCTTATGTTTTATTTGCTTTTTTATACATACGGTTCACAACAAAGTTATGTTAAATAAAAGCAATGACATTAGAAAGAAGATTTAGGCTGCCATCCAGCCAAGCACTTAACTTGCTTAATTTTATTCATGTGAATAGTCCTTGTTGAAGGTGATGGGATTACCCAGGTGATTAAATTTAAGCCCATATTTAAATGCTTTGCAGGACCAGGGACATAGTGGAAGAATACTATGAGAAATAGGAAAAAACAAATGAAATAAAAACACTGCTCTGTCATATCAAACTCCAGTATAGAGCAGTGTGGAAGGGTTTTTAGAACATTAGTATTTGTGATAACATATAAAACTTGGAAATAAATTGATTAAATATTTATTGTGTGAATAAAGATGGACCTAAGTGAGGATGCAAAAATGTGAACACCTTCAAAATACAGTTATCTGCAGGTAGATTGAATATTGACAGGTACAGTATATATGTACCAAAACCAAATATTCACAAAACTCCCACAAAAACGGGCAGTGACTGTTTAATCCTTCTTAAAGTAGTGCAGCTCTACTCATTGTAATTGGAAGAGCAGGTGTGGAGATAAGTCTAGAGAAAACTTTGAAGCCCTAGTTTTGAGCTGCGCCTCCATCCAATCTCCATTTCTGCAGGTGTTTTTGGGCAGCTGTAGTGAACTGCACATATAAATATCAATCATTCACATCTAACTACCAGAT
Organism: Terrapene triunguis; assembly: GCF_002925995.2. Classification (NCBI taxonomy): domain Eukaryota; kingdom Metazoa; phylum Chordata; order Testudines; family Emydidae; genus Terrapene; species Terrapene triunguis. The sequence goes on from NW_020665066.1 coordinate 2,728,711, forward strand.
TTGTGGGAGCAAAATTGCAACTGCAAAAATGAAGACCATACCTAAAAATCTTGGTTTTAATATTTAATTTTTTCCCCAAACTGGAAAAGTGGAGAAAACACCAAAAGATGTATATTACAAGTTATAAGGTAGCTCTCTACTCTTCTGATTTTACTAAGTGCTTTCATAGTAGTAAAAGGGGCCTAATCCTAAATCAGGCCTCTTTTGGGGCCTATTCTGAAAATCATTGACTTAAATACCTTACTTAGGTAAACTCCTCTCAAAGCCATGTAAATTATTTGGATTTCAATGGTAATTTTGTTTGGGTAAAGACTTCAGAATTTGGCCCAAAGCAATGATGTTGTTTTATGGAAAATCCTTTAACATAAATAAAATATTCTAGGTGACTCTTAAATGTTTTGGTCCTGATTCTGATCTCACTTAAACCACTGTAATTCAGAATCAACTGAGTTAAAGTCAATGAAGTTAAGTCAGTGTGAGATCAAAATCAGGCCACTGAGTAATAATAGTACTCAGAATATAGTGATGCTCAATAAAGTGAACACTCATTAGTTTTAGAATACATTGTACATTACTCAACTGTCAGCCCTTTGGACTTAAATTCTGAATGCAGAATCTGTGACAAGCATCTCCCAAACTCTTCCAAGATCATTTGCTCTGCTAGACAAACAGAGTAAGTTTCTTTTTCTGCCTCTTCAGCTTGTGCCAGCAGACAAGCACATGTTGCTTCAACCACTTCCCAGGATATACAATTAGTAGGTTGCCTGTCAGGAAAAAACAACAACAATATAAAATATTTGAATAGTAAACACTCAATATGCGAAAGACAAATTACACTCTACTAAACTTACTGAAACTGAAAATACATAGAGCTGAGTCACAGTAGTTGCACTGTTTCTAGATACCATATTCTTGTGGGACATCTTACTCCTCTACTTGTAACAGCTCTAGAAGCCAACAAGCTGCTCCTGAATCCTCCTAATTAATCACATGTGAGATAGTGTTCACACTCAGGGGATAAGTGCATCCAAGTGCTGTACACGTAGTACAACTTGGGAACGATGGTGCAATGAATTTCTTTCCTCTTTTGTAAGAAACAGTCAAGGAAGATGGTCTACCATTTAAGAGGCCTAGTCAGGCACCATGGTATATGTTGCAGGAAGCAACACACATTAGCTGGAAACATATTCTGCTAGAAAAGGCAGTGAGTGTCCTCTCCTGGCACACCAAGCCATCTTGCTTCAAGTCAACAGGATGACTCTTGTAACTACCATATGGTTGCCATCATTCCACTCCCCCTGCAGCATGACTCAAGCAAGTAATGGCAGGACTTAGTACTCACTAACTAATTAACCAACCTCACAAGCACATGCACAAACAGCAAGCCTACAAAAACTATTTAAATTAATCAAAATAAGTCACCAGTCAGTTTTTAAAACAGAATTAATAATACATTTTTTTAATATATATATGAAGGTTAAAAAACAAAAAGCAGTGGTTGATGCAGAGAAAAATTCATCTTGCATAGAAGCTTCTGGGCCTGATGCAAAGTCCATTGAAGTCAATGGAGAGACTCCTATAGATTTCAATGGGCTTTGGATCCTTATTAATTTTTATTATGTTTATTAGGATGGTCCCTAGGATGGGGCCCTGTTGGGCTGGGCACTGTTAAGAGTAGCAGACAGTTCCTGCCCCACATAGCTTACAATCTATATGGGCAAGACAGACAACAGGTAGAGGGGAGAGGGGTATAACATACAAGCAGGGTGAACAATGTGATCACCTGCAAACATTTTTTAAATGCCATTTTAAAAAAATTCTTTGGCCACGATTTTGTTAAAAGGGGATTAGCTAAATCGAAAGACAAATGAAGGGAGAAGGGATGCTGAAAGTGAGTGGGACAGGGGAGGAGAGAAGGGGGGGCAGAATCAGACCCTCAATCAGTAAAAAAGTAATTGCAGTTCGGTAAGTAGGTGTAATATTTATAAACCTTAAGCTATGCATAGTGTATTCCTAAATGGTTTGTCTTAAATGATCTTTCTAATCCTATAAATCCAAAATTATGTGTGGATCTACAGATATCTGTTATACAAACCATTAGTCAATATTAGTCACTATTTTTTAGATAACCCAGTGATGGGCACTTCAGAAAAATCTAAAATAGCTGGACAGATAGATGGACTTGATTTTGTTAATGCCAAATATTCACCTGTCTCTTCTAGATTTTGATAACATTTCAAATGTAGATGTTGAAACAAGGATGTTTTCTTCATTATTTCTAATCTCCGTGTAGTTGGGCATGTTCATCAGTGTTTTTTAATCTGGGCTTTCTTCATAATTTTTGCAACCAATGCATTTGCAAATAGAGGAACACATAATTTTTGCCTGGAAAACAACAAACACCAAAATCATAAATTACTAAACATACATAAGACTATCCATTGGAGCCATGCTACCACAGACTCACCCTGGCTGTTCCAGTCCTGGAGACTCCCAGAGGGAGACTAGAGAAAAGTCAATAGAGCAAGGGGCTATGATCAGCTTTTCCAAGTATTCTCTGTGGAGCCACAGAGGGGAATGATTGGAATGTGTATGCCTCCGACCCTGCACATGGCCCACCCACTCCTTCCCTCTAGCCTGCCTAGTCTCCTTCAGCTCCCCCAGCATGGACTCTAGACATGTGGAGGACTTTGCTGGATCAGATGGGAGGGCAATGTCATAGAAGCAACTGAGCCACCATTCCACATGGACAGGAAAAATCTGCACTTGGGGCCTGATCCAAAAGTCCAATGGGAAACTTTCCTCTGTCTTCAAATACTTTTGGATCAGGTGTGGGGCAAGCCCCTTAAGGAGCCACACAACAACTGAGAACTAGTGGAACAAAGTTGTGCTTTGCTCCTCGCAACACAGCCTTTCCCTATCCCCTACACTGGAGCAAAGAGTGCAGTTGGCATAGGAGCTGGCTGAGAGCTCCTCCACCCCCATAGGGAAATTCTTAGCTGGTGAGCCACAGCCAGATCAGGGGAAAGAATCTGTCCCCCTAAGTTGAATAAGATTTAGAATGAACAATCTGAGGAGGGGAAGAAAAATATTTATTTTTAGTGTCTAATATTATTTATGCAAAAACAGCTGGATCAGAACATATCCATTTCTATTAAGAACATGATTAATGCTAGGAAAGGTCACTTGACTAACCTCAAAGCACTCACAATAATTCTTAAGGCACCCTGAGCGCTTGCAATTACATCCTTTGTTGTGGCGAGGTTTAATATCCCCCGGTTTCCCTTTCCCAATCTATGGTAGGAAAGCTTCTGGGTTTCTATCAAGACAAGCCTAGAATAAAAAGCATTGGCATGTGAGACGTTCACAGAAATTTTCTTTATGTAAAATACAAGATCAACTATGCTTATGAAAGAAAAAGTACTTACCTGTACTTCTTATTCTCTAAGGTATGTGCAATAGACCCACACCTCTGAGTCTGGATATCTAGTGTAAGGTAAGTGGGAATTCCTAGAACTCAAAATTCTGAGCTGACAGGGCTCCACCAAGGGTACCATGTGCTGTCCCTCTTATGGTAAACTCTAGTGACTCCTACTCTCTCCGGCTCACT
>NW_020665067.1:0-12399 GCF_002925995.2 Terrapene triunguis
TATGGCTCATATAGGGTGACCAGACAGCAAATGTGAAAAATCGGGACAGGGGGTGGGGAGTAATAGGAGCCTATATAAGAAAAAGACCCAAAAATCGGGACTGTCCCTATAAAATCGGGACATCTGGTCACCCTAGGCTCATACCATCTCAGGATCATGTCATCTGCCATGGAACTGCCTGTCTTGGGAGCATCCCAATTTGAGGGCCAGCAACTCCAGTGCGACACAGTCCTGAAGGAGAATCCCTTGGCTACATGCCTGCTAACCAATGGGGGGAGACGAGACGCTGCAGCTGTTCCTGTCCATTGCTGCATGTTCTGGGAGAATCAGCTCAGCTGTAAAGGGGTAAAATTAGCAACATTAATTCCACACACGCACACACCCCCAATCTTTTCCCACATTTTAGGGTCAAATATTCCTTCTCACGCCCCAAATGATGGGATCCCTGGAGGTATCATGGGCTGCGTTCACCACATCTGACTGTAGTCCTGAGTGGGTCCCCATTTTGCCCTCCCTCCTTCTCCCACTAATCATTGTCCCCTTTCACTTGGGATTCAACCTATGAGCTCCGCTACTGCTGCAGCCCCAGAGGGGAGTTCTGAGGATCTCAGCCCTGTTCCAGCGCCACTAGCAGCTGCTAGTGCTAGGAAGGGTCTCTGGGGACATCTCGTGGCCAGCTGGGGGTATGGCAAGCTTAGAATTGGTACACGCACCTTGGTAGATGGTTTTCCTCCACCCCAGTCACAGCTGTAAGTAATTGCACACACTGACTGATCACTGACTAGGTGTGTGCTTTTAAAGACAGAGATCCAACAGTGTGTGAATGGAAGGCCTAAGGAAGGTCTGCTCCCTGCCCCGTGCCATCCCCTTGGCCAGGATGGGTTAGCCTCAGAGGACTGACATGGTGGTGGCTCCTGGGGTTTTCTAAGGCTCTAGGTGAAGAAATATCAGGCCTAGATGGCAAATTCAGAGGTGACGTTTCCATCCGGCCCCAGTTGGACAGACTCTGCCTCTGGCAGGGATACCGCCAGCCCTAGAAGACACAAGATCGTCCTGAATGGTACCATGGGACCATCACGGAGCTGGATTTGCAGGTGCTTTTTTGTGGTTCAAGAGTTTGCAGGCTTTGACTCAGCCCCAAACTGCCAAGGGAGATTCGGCCCAAACTGCCCCGGGTTAGGAGGCAAACTCTGTGCCAGCCCCGAGTAGCACCTGGCTTCCAATCAAATCCACCAATTAGCAGGCTCCCCTTGGAGGCCTGAGAATCCTCAGCAGAGCCCAGTGGGGACTGTGGCATTCAGAGATCACATCCAGACCACAAAGGTGATTCCATTGATTTCAATGGGATTTAGGAGCTGAAATGCCCTGGAGGATCTGGGCGTCAATGCTGAGGGTGCTCACAAGCGCTTCAGCATTCTATGCCTAGTTCCAGCTTGCTGTACAAAACAACAAGAGCTTTGTGGCACCTTGCCCAGACTCTCTGTCTGGGAAGCTCAGCCCTTGAAGGCACAACTCCCAATACCACATCTTCCCTTCCAAGCCAAAACTTAACAACAATAACTCTTAAAACCCCAACATTTATATAATACACAATTACACATATTGATAACCAAGGTAATAACTACACTAACAAGGTTTAATTAGTCTGTGAGATGCCCTGCACTGTCGCTTAGACCTGGGAGGTGTAATGTCATGGCACACATACACAGAAGTTGGGGGGGGGGGGGAAATCCCATCAATGGCTCTTGCTGGATGGTTGTTAACAACCAAACAAAACAACCACGTGCTGTTTACACACATTGCTATGCGCATTGTCTACATTTAGTCGTGGTTGCTCCTTTGAGCTCTAATACCGTTTCCAAGAACTTTTTTTGGACTTGTTCAGAACCTGTATACTTTCCTCCACCTAGTAGTTACCACAGCACCATCTTTAAAAAAATACAGAAGGACACCATGGGTATGTCTACACTACGAACTTAGGTCGATTTTATAGAAGTAGATTTTTAGAAATTGATTTTATATTGTCAATTGCATATGTCCACACAAAGCGCATTAAGTCGGCGGAGTGCGTCATCACTACCGTGGCAAGCATCGACTTACGGAGCGGTGCATTGTGGGTAGCTATCCCACCGTTCCCGCAGTCTCCGCCGCCCATTGGAATTCTGGGTTAAGCTCCCAATGCCTGATGGGGCAAAAACATTGTTGCGGGTGGTTTTGGATACATGTCGTCAGTTGCCTCTCCCTCCATGAAAGCAACAGCAGACAATCGTTTCGTGCCAGATACCAGGGCGATTAGAAGAGCACCGCAAGGCACGCTGCAGATCAGAGAGGCTTTGAAAACCAGTTTCATAATTGGCCAGGCTTCGGTGTGACAGTTGTGTTTCTGCTTGATGCAAACACGCCCCCTTTGTTGATTTTAATTCCCTGTAAGCCAACCACCCTCCCCCCTTTGAAATAAAGTAACTATTGTTTTGAAACCATGCATTCTTTCTTTATTAAATTTTTTTTAAAGAGATAACGGACAAGGTAGCCCGGGTGGGGTGGGGGAGGAGGGAAGGATAAGGCCACATTGCTTATTGTAGCCACACTAAAAATCGAACTGTTTGAATGACAGCCTTCTGTTGCTTGGGCCATCCTCTGCAGTGGAGTGGCTGGGTGCCTGGAGCTCCCCCTCCCCTGCATTCTTGGGCGTCTGGGTGAGGAGGCTATGGAACATGGGGAGGAGGGTAGGCGGTTATACAGTGGATGCAGCGGGGGTCTGTGCTCTTGTTGGCTTTCCTGCAGCTCCAACAGATGCTTCATCATGTCCATTTGCTCCCCCAACAGATGCTTCATCATGTCTGTTTGCTCCCCATTAGCCTCGGCATCGCATCCTGCCTCCGCTCTTCACACTCACTTAATTCTTTCCTGGCCTCTGCCACTGAATGCCTCCATGCATTAAGCTGTGCCCTATCAGTGCGGAAGGACTGCATGAGCTCGGAAAACATGTCATCGTGAGTGCGTAGAAACATTCTACGCTCTATGATTCTGGGGGGATCGCATACTCACCTGTGCTGCTGAGTTCGCCATGCTGACCAAACAGGAAATGAAATTCAAAAGTTCCCAGGGCTTTTCCTGTGTACCTGGCTAGTGCATCAGAGTTCAAAGTGCTTTCCAGAGTGGTCACAGTGGAGCACTCTGGGATAGCTTCCGGAGGCCAATACCGTTGATTTGTATCAGCACTACCCCAAATTTGACTCAGCAAAGTCGATTTTAGTGCTACTCCCCTCATCGGGGAGGAGTATAGAAGTCAATTTTAAGAGCCATTTTGGTCGACGGAATGGGGTTGGTTGTGTGGACGCATTCATTTTTAAATCGACCTAACGCGGCTAAATTCGACCTAACCCCGTAGTGTAGACCAGGCCCATGATACAGACAGAAGGGACTTCAAGTGTCAATAGCAATGAATACAGTGGTCAAGAGACACGTCTTCAGGCTCCTCATGAAGTGCACTGGTATTCATTCTGCCAAGCTTTGCAGGTCACAGAAGAATAGTTTTCTGTTACTAGAGAAACTTTAATCAATAGTCAGCAGAATGCCAGCAAAGCAAGTGTGTTGGCAGAAGCAAAGGGGCTTATGGTACAGATGGATTTCGAATTCACAATCTGCATCTTGGTATTTTTGGATGTGTGTCTTATGTTATCACCTTCTTGCAGCGGGAAAACATTGATTTTGCCTGTGCAGTAAATGCAATAGAGAGTTGCTGAAAAGTTTTGCACAACCTGAGAATGGATGAAAAGTTCCACAGGTATTTCGTCAAAGCTGAACAGCAGGCTACTGAACTGAATCTGCAAATGCCAGCTTACAGGAAGAGGCAACCAGCAAAAACTCTGGATCATTTTTACCGCAGTCACACCGCATCCTACCTTTTGGAATCTTTAAACAATAAATATAAAGTCGATTTCTTTTTCCCTGCACTCAATGCTGCAATAAGTGAAATCGACAGACAATTTAATACTCAAAGCGTGTCCTATCTCACTGCAAAAAGCCTGAAAACTGTTCATATATCAAAAGGAAAAGAAGCACTTGTGAAGCTGAACAAAGAATTTCAGTGCAGAGTTCCTGAAATGCAGTATGATTTATTAGTACACCACACTGAACCTATTTTAAACGCTCAGGGACCAGACAGCGGAATATCTTTTCTGGAACTCATGAAGGTCTGTAAAGAACATGACCTGGAACTTTTGTATCCTGATAGATTTGACCTATTGGTGCTTTTGGCAACATTACCTGTTACAGTTGCAACTGCAGAAAAATGTTTTAATGCTAAAAAGTGTAAACTTAGTAGACTTTGCAGCCGCCTGACAGACGCTCGTCTTCAGCAACTGTTAATTCTTGCAGTAGAGACTGACGTAACCAACAGCGTTAACACAGAAGAGGCTGTGGATACCTTTATTCAGATGGCTCCCCGGTGCATGGATTTCCGTCGAAATGGTGAGTGTACCACTGTTTATTTCTATGCAGATGATGTAGGTGCGTGTGTTGATATGGTTTAATGTGTATAATATGTATGTGTTTAACTTGCCCCTCCAAAAGTGGTCAAATTGAAATTCCTGCCCACGCCCCTGCCCACCAACGTCTCCGGCATGCTCTACCTGTTTGCTGAAACAGGAGTGAAAGCACAAGCAAGAGAAGCTCTTCAAACGGGGACTCCTCCCTGTTGCTGGCTCTGGTTGCCGGGAGCGTGCAGACCCAAAAGACGGCTTGGCAGGATGCGTTGGGAACCCGATGGGCCGTAACAGCTTCCTGCCATGTGCAGGGCGAACAGTCACGTTTTCCCACACTGAACCAGGAGCTAGAGTGGCCACAGCTGGGGAGGGCGCTAGGAAGTCTGGGATAGGGTGGTTTGACTCCGGTTTGAGTACTGCAGTGTGGATGCTGGAGCCCCGGCTTTGGGGCCTGTGTCCTGAAATTGTAAACCTAGGGCATGGACACTCCCAAATGCAGGGTCCACGGACTCAGGTCCCACTAACCCATGCCTTACATTGCAGTGTAGACATGCCCTCTGAGAGCTGGCTGGGGGTTTGGGTTGCCAGGCTTATTTAGCTTGTAGGCAAGGAGTGGAGGAGCGGGCCAGAAGTGCAGGCTGGCCTCTAGAAGCCAAGGCCCAGAGAGCCAGCTGTGTGCGCTTAGGACTGGCAATGACAGGTGTGCCCTGGGGATACCCAATGTTGCCAATTCCCACGATTTTATTGTGTCATGATATTTGATACTCCTCATAAGGCCTGAAGTCAGGTGAATACAAGAGAATCTCAGCTTGCACTTCAAACAAATATGAAGGGTTCTTTTCACCCTCCCGGTGGTGGAGAAAAGTTTAAAAACGTGACCCAAGTGTGACCCTAAAAGCTCAGACACCAGAAGGCAAGTGAAAAGAACCAAATATTTATGATGTTTGTAAAAATCTCATGACTTTTAAGCCAATCTTGCGATTGTCAAACGCTTGAGCCTAACAGTGGATACACTAGATGAACACTGCCACAGAACGGAGGAGTACTTGCCCCTGTATTTGGCCCCGTGGTGCCAGGGGCCACACAAGGCCCTGCTTCTAGGGGCTCAATGTGGTTTCGGAAGAAGTCAGGAGCGAGGAGGGGACTGGCGAGGAGGCTGTCTTGTCTAGTTAGATTGTAAGCGCTTGAGGGCAGGGATTGTCTGCCACTCTGTGTTTGTGCAGCACCTACCACAACCAGACCCTGATTTTGGTTGGTTCCTAGGCACTGCTGTAATGAATGTGATTAATAACCTGCCCCTCCCACCGTGAATGTAGCCCCCTGGCATTCGGGGTACAGCATTTTAGCCGTCAGGCTGGAGAGGTTGGACGCCCAGTTCTAAACTGTTGGGGTAGAGAAGGTCGACTGTGAGCAGTAGGATCCTGAGGCAAGGTTTCCCCCGTGGCTGCCTCTGCCCTGGGAGCAGCCTCACACGCTGGGGCATTGGTTTTGCCCACGTCTGGGCTAGAGTTCCCCAGGAGACAATGCTCTGAACCTGCCCCGAGCTGGGCACTGCTGGCTCTCCTGACCTCTCCAGAGCCCCAGCGGTCTGCTGCAAGCACCATTCCAGGTCTCGCTCCTGGGGTCTGGCCCAGCGGGACGCCTTACCCGGGCCTGGTTCTGACTGCACGGCCCCCACAGGAAGTAGTTCAGAGGAGTCAGTCAGCTCTGTGGGGCCAGGCTCTCCTATCCACCGGCAATTACTGCCCAAGGACATAGGGTGCCCTGAAAGGCCAGAGTATCAATGTGCTGCATTAGCTCCCATTTCTTGCCCTAATGCATCATCCTGCCATGCTACCAGGATCCTGCTGTGCCACTGCCTTGACCCTCAGTGCCCCATCTTCCTTCCCCACTAGGCCCTCACTGTGCCTCCCCCGCAGGGTGCTATTGCCTGGGAGGGGCAGTGCCACCACCCTCCATTGCCCCTCAGACACCCCCAAACCGCTTGCTTGCCCCTGAGAAGGGAGGCCAGCTCCCTGGTGTGTGGGTCACCAGCTGTGCCTCTGTCCCCTGCACCCCCCTTAGCTGTTTGGTTTGGTCCAGATGCTGATGCTGCGGATGATCAGCCATTCGCTCTGACTCTCTGTCACTAGGATCCGCACGCACTCCGGGGCAGCAGCCGTGCTGTTCTCCAAGCCGCTCCGTTCAAAGTGTCCCTTCTCAAAGGCTCCGATGTGGGTATATGTAGAGCAGCCCTTGCCTTTCCCCTGCCGCTGGCTGCCCAGCTCCACGGCCCCTGAGTGGAGATAGTCGGTGTGGTGCTCCTCGGAGCCGGTGTGGACCTGAAGCCGTGAGATACGGGCAGGCTGGTGGAACACGATGGTGAAGTGGCTGCCGGCAGATGGGGCTTTCCCCCAGAAGTACTCTGGCATTGTGCCATAGGCCTTGCTGGGCAGGTAGTTCTCAAAGGTGTCTATGTCTGTGAACATCACAGCTGGGGGGTTGTCAGGCAGGTCCAAGGAATCTGCCTCGAAGTCGTTGTCTTTCAGCCGATTGACCGCCCCCTGGAAGGAGGAGTACAGGCCGATGTGCTGGAAGAGGGACGGCTTGAAGCGAATCACCTCCTTCTGAGTGAGCAGCAGGCGGAAGTGCCCCAGCAGCCAGTCACACGGCATTTCCTGGTAGAACAGCAGCAGGAACTGGGCCAGCTGGGGCAGGTCGCTGGAGTGGTAGAGTTTGCCAATGTAGCCCAGCTTGGAGAACTCCAGCGTGACCCAGTAGGAGCCTTCCCGGGATGCCACTGCCTTCCTGATGGCAGTGAAGAAGGACTTGGAGCACTGCACGTCGTCCTCAATCATGAGGTAGTAGGAGGAAAGGTTGGCAGCGAAGCTGAGGAGATACGCATAGTCCACGTTCTGCTTGGATCTGAACTGCACTCGATTCTCGGCATCATTGTAGTTCCTCTTCAGGCCTTCCAGGGGCGGGTAGCACTCCGGAGGGGCATGGATAACCAGCAGCTGGCCCTGGAGGAGGTGGGGAGTGAATCTTGCAGTAATGTCCGTCACCACCTGGGTGTTCCACTCCGAGTCTGGGTCAGCCAGGTGCACCACCACCACCATCTCCGCCAGCTCCTCCTGGGTTGACTGCTTGAAGATGGACTTCAGCGTGTCCAGGAGGTAGTTGCCTCGCTTCCGCTTGACAGACGACAGACCCACAGTGAGGAACTCTGAAACACGGAGGGATGAAAGGACAGACATGAGCACCACTGACACATCAGTAAGGCTCAGACCCTCACGGTATTTCGAGGCCTAACTCCCTTTGAAATCCGGGAGAGTTGGGCACCTAAATACCTGTGAGGGTGCGAGGCTGGCTGATTTCACAAGAAGCCAATGGCAGGTCCTTGTGTTTGAACTCAGGCTGACACCCTCTACTGAAGGTCTCAGAGGATGGCTGGGCCTTTACGGGGAGTTGTGCCCAGCCTTACCTATGACAGATTGGCTACATCCCACCTGAGATGGATAGCTGCCTTCAACTACCTGAAGGGGGGTTCCAAAGAGGATGGAGCTCGGCTGTTCTCAGTGGTGGCAGATGACAGAACAAGGAGCAATGGTCTCAAGTTGCAGTGGGGGAGGTCTAGGTTGGATATTGGGAAACGCTATTTCACTAGGAGGGTGGTGAAGCACTGGAATGGGTTCCCTAAGGAGGTGGTGGAATCTCCTTCCGTAGAGGTTTTTAAGGTCAGGCTTGACAAAGCCCTGGCTGGGATGATTTAGTTGGGGTTGGTCCTGCTTTGCAGGGCTGGCTTTAGGCACTGCGGGGCCCGATTCAAAAGAGCTGCCGCTGAAGACAGCGGCGAGACTTCGGCGGCAGCTCTATTGGCTGCCGGTGCATTCGGCGGAGGGTCCTTAGGGACGTTGCGGGGCCCTCTTAGGGGGAATCGGGTGAATTGCCCTAAAGCCGGCCCTGCTGCTTTGAGTAGGGGATTGGACTAGATGACCTCCTGAGGTCTCTTCCAACCCTAACATTCTATGATTCTATTCCTTTCCCCAACTTTGTGTCTGTCTTCTGAATTTCAGTGGTAGGCTCTAGGAGTCAGGAAGCAAATTGTACTATTTGTTTGTACAGCAGCTAGCCCACTGGTAAATGTGAATTGTTTAATGATGCTAGTAATTTCAGGAGAAATGTGTGCATACCCGCCCTTGCTTATTTATCACGTTTTCTTGTTAATTTCCCCTTTGCGTCCTACTGAATCTCTCTCACTGAAAAGCTCCAAGCCCGTGTTGTTTAATCAGAGTGGAATAGCTGCCATCTCTCCTCGCCCCAGATGACTCAACCACTCCCACTGCACCTCCAAACTGACGCAAATGAGAATTATAGTGCCACCAAAAAAACCCTCCACCAACACACAAGACAGGACAGGGTCTCCTCTCTCTTCTGCTGGTCCCTTTCCCCAAGGGAGACCAGGAGCAGGTAGGAAGAACTGCCTCCCTGTGGCCATGGAGTAGCAAGAGTTGCACAAACAGAGCTAGAAGGAAGCTGTACGTCTTGTGCCAGATCGTTTTGCTCACTGGGCGACAGTGTCACACCAGCTATGCCAAGGGGAAACTCCCTTCCCGGCTGTGATGGGGGACACCAGCCCCACACTGAGCTGGCAAGGGCTATGGGGCTCAGCCCTGCCCCGCTGCACCTGCATTCGCTGCCAGGTAATGAAGGAATTTACCAAGGGAAGTGGACAGGTCTGTGGGTGGCTGTCCCAGGAGGAGAACAGATCTCTTAGCTTTTGCTTCCCGAGGAAAGGATCAGCCCAGAGCCTTTGCAGAGACTGCTAACTGGGTGCCAGAGCTCTAGGGGGGAAGGTGGGCCTGGCGCGGGACAGTGGAGATTGGTTTTGGAACCCCTTCTGCAGTAAAGCAAAGCAGTGATTTGCAGGCTGCCTGGGCCAGGCCTGTGGGGCCCAGCGAGACTGCGGCAGGGAACCTGTGTCTGGGAGCAGTGGGGAAATGCCTCACTAAACTCCTGTGGATTTTTGCACCCTACGCGAGTCTGCCCTGTGGTTTGTCTCGGACCCGGGAGCGGGGGCGGGGGGGTGTGTGTGTGTGTCACACACTCCACTTGCAGCAGAGGGAAGGCCACAGCCCACTGTTGTTTCTGTTTTGGGCCCTCTCCCGTGGGTGTGAATAGCTCCTCAATGACAAACGTCTGCAGCCGCTATTCCAGGCTCCGAAGAGACTCAGCCGTGTGTTTGCTAGAGCCCTAGTGAGGGTGTGGCAGCTTGTAGCTTTCAGAGGAGTTTACAGGTAGAGGCTACGGGGGAGCCTAGCCTTTAACTTGACCTGCAGACTCATGTGACAGCTACAACCTGCCTTGTCTTCACTAGGATGTTAACTCAAGTAAAGCCCACGCCATTCTTCCAAGTAACGTCAAGGCTGCTCCCAGACCCCTCAAACGGTGGCGAGCCCCGCCACGGGCAAGACAGCCAAGCCCAGCACCCGAACACAGGTATAGACTCAGAACCACAGGGTGAGAAGGGATCGCAAGGTCAGCTCGTCCAGCCCCCTGCCACAATGCAGGACTTGTTGTGTCTAACCCATCTCAGACAGACGGCTCCAGCCTCCTTCTGAAGACCTCCAGCGAAGGAGTTTCCACAAGCTCCCTAGGCGTCTGTCCCATCGTCCTACTCTTCTTACCGTTAGGAAGTTTTTCCTGAGGTTTAATCTACATCTGCTGTGCTCATAGGTGCTGACTCTGTGGGTGCTCTGGGGCTGGAGCACCCACGGGGAAAAATTGGTGGGTGCCCTGCACCCACCGGCAGTTCCTCGCTCTGCCCCCCCCGCTCCAGCTTACCTCCGCTCCGCCTCCTCCCCTGAGCACGCCACCACATCCTGCTTCTCCCCGCTCCCTCCCAGCACTTGGCGCCACGAAACAGCTGTTTCACGTGGCAAGCCTGGGAGGGAGGGGGGAGGAGGGGGAACGCAGCGTGCTTGGGGGAGGAGACGGGGCCGGGGCGGGGATTTGGGGAGGGATCCAATAGGGGCAGGAAGGGGCGGAGTTCGGGCAGGGACTTTGGGGCAGAGGTGGAGTCGGGGCGGGGCCGGGGTGGGAAGGGATGGCGGCGTGAGCACCCACCGGCACCAAAAAAAGTTGGTGCCTGTGGCTGTGCTGTAGTTTGACCCCATCGCCTCTTGTCCTGCCCTCTGTGGCAAGAGAGAACAACTTTTCTCCATCTTTTTTATGGCAGCCTTCCAAGTATCTGAAGACCGTTATGTGCCCCCTTAATCTCTTTTCCAAACTAAACATAGCCAGTTCCTTCAGCCTTTGCTCGTATGGCTGCATTCCTTCCCTTTGGTCATCTTTGTCACTCGCCTCTGGATCCTTTCCAGTTTCTCCACATCCTTTCTAGATATTGGTGACCAAAAATGGACACCGTCCTCCAGCTGAGGCCTAACCAGCGCTGAGTATGCCTCTGTTAATGCAATCTAAAATTGCATTTGCTTTTTTTGCAACAGCATCGCATTGCTGACTCCTGCTGAGGTTATGAACCACCACAGCTCCCAGATCCTTCTCAGCAGTGCTGCTGCCAAGCCGGTTATCCCCCATTCTGCATTGGTGCCATAGCAGCAGTTGCAGAAATCCGTCAGCTGGCTTCCCAAAAGCTGCTCCGCTATGGCTGGTGCCTCTAACCCAGCGTTTCTCGCCAGTCCCGGAGAACTCCCGGACACAGTTTAGGAAGGCAGCAAGTCAGTCCCCGTGGTATCAAAAAGGTTGAGAACCACAGCTTTAGACCATCTCTCTTCAGTTCCAGCTGCTGGCAGAGAATGCTGGAGGCTAAAGCAGGCTGGTCCTGGGATACTCACTCTTCCTAGATGGGGGGTGGCCAGCAAGGTAGCGATAGGAGACGTTCCTGGAGGCAGAAGCGTTCCACAGCTCCTGGAAGCTGCGCAGGTTCCCGTCGGGTTGGAGTTGCTGCAGCACCATTTCCTGGACCCAGCGCTTCACCTCCTCCTGGGAGCCAGAGCAGAGCCAGCGTTAGCTGCTGTTAGCACACCCCAAGGCAGGCCTGTGGCAAATACACCTCGTCCGCCAGGGCCTCCAGCCCAGAGCCCCCTTTGCTCAGGAGGGCTAGAGCTGGAGAACAGCATCCCCTAGTAGTGCTGCTCCACCCCACACCCAGCCAGTCACGCCCTCCTCCTGCTCAGACATCTCCACTGGAGTGGGGCAAGGGAGGAGAGGCCATGAAGCCCCCAATTCAGGGATGGGAGGTGGGGTTAGGAGAGGGGAGCGTGGACCCCAGAGCGAGGGGAGGAGATGCGGGAAAGCCCGTGGGGCAGGGCAAGGGGAAGGACGGGGAGGGGATGCGGGGCCGCCCAGGGGCAGGGCCAGGGGAGCACAGACCCCAGAGCGAGGGGAGGGGAGAGGAGGGGATGTGGGGCAGCCCTGGGGCAGGGCTACGGGAACACAGACCCCCAGAGCGAGGGGAGGGGATGTGGGGCAGGGCAAGGGGAGGGACGGGGAAGGGATATGGGGCAGCCCTGGGGCAGAGCAAGGGGAGCACAGACCCCAGAGCAAGAGGAGGGGAAGCCACTCAGCCCCTGGGGCAGGGCCAGGGGAACACAGACCCCAGAGCGAGGGGATGTGGGGCAGCCCTGGGGCAGGGGAGGGGAACACAGCAGTTAGGGAGCACGGGGGCAGGCACAGGCGAAGTCTCTGCCCAGCCCAGCCTGGTACTTACCACCAGTGGGTCCTTCGGGCGCTGCAGGCAGAGGCTGAGGAGCAGGAGCAGACCCAGGAGCGTCAGGGCAGTGGCGAGCAAGCGCTTTGGGAAGCATCTCATGGCAGCCGGGCTCCGCGGGCAGGGGCTGGCGCCTGGGGGCGTTGCCAGTTTCGGCCGGGCTCCTTCGGGGGAGAGGCAAGAGTGCATGAGGGGCACCGTTCG
>NW_020665068.1:0-19979 GCF_002925995.2 Terrapene triunguis
GTCGCTGTGCTCGGTCCCGGTCCCCCCGCTGCACCCGGGGCCGGTGCGCTCATGGGGGGCGGAGCATCCGCTTCTCCCCGAGACGCTCCCCACGGCCATGGGAGACAGAGCTCCCTGGGCTGCTCCTCTCTCCTCAGCTCAGCCCTGCTCAGGCAGCTCCAGCTCACACGGAGGACGGGACCCCCGGCCTCCTGACTGCCCCAACACACACAGTCACACTCATCTCCACTGCCCCACCACAAACTTCCACCCATCCCCACCCCCACACTCACCTCCACTGCCCCCACAAACTTCCACCCACCCCCACCCCCACACTCACCTCCACTGCCCCCACAAACTTCCACCCACCCCCACCCACACACTCACCTCCACTGCCCCCACAAACTTCCACCCACACACACCCCCAACTCACACTCACCTCCACTGCCCCCACAAACTTCCGCCCCCCCACACCCACACACTCACCTCCACTGCGCCCCATAAACTTCCACCCACACACTCACACTCTTCCCCCTCTCCCCAACACACCCATACATACTCTCCCACAACACACACACACACTCCACTCCCCCCACAACCTCCTCCCCCATGCACACACATACTGCTGTGGACCGTAGTGTCACTGTTCAGCAATGTCAGTTGGTCGTGTTACTGACGGCTACTTTAAAAGGTGAGTTTAAAATGTCACTTTTACCGTACTCTGGGCATCTGCAGGAAGTTTTGTTTAAATTGTAGGATTCTGTTAGTCAAATCAGTTTCTCCCCTTGCAAGCCATTTCTGAACATTTGTGTGCATTTATAGTAAAGCTACTTAACTGTGGTCAGTGTATCAAACAATTGTGATTAACACAAAAACCATAAAGACGGAATTAATTTTTAAGAAATGGAAAGGACAAAACTCAGAAACTACTAAATTGGAAAATCCCCAATAATAAAAGAGATTTCATAGGGCCCTACATAGGCATGTACCATCTTCCGAAACAACTCCCGGGGGTGGAGATGGGCTCAGGGCTCCAGGCTTGATCGATGGAGGGGGAGCTCTGGGTTTGGGGCTCTGGTCTCCCACAACTGGGTAGAGACTCCAGGATCCGGGCTATAGCACCCAGGGCGTGGGGGGGAGGGAGGACTCCGGGCTTCTTGTCCAAGCTCAAGCCACCAAGAGAGATGAAGGGAAGAGACCTGGTCTTCGGCTGCCATGGGGGGGAAATCAGGGCTCCAAGCTTCAGCCGCTGGGGAGGTGGAGGGGAGTGGGGGCTCTGGGCTCTGCGACTCATCCACAGGAGGGCAGGGAGGGAGGTTGGGGCTCTGGACTTCAGCCACAAGAGGGGTGAGGGGGTCAGTGCTCCGGGCTTCGACCACTGGGGTGACAGCCCCTCCCCCAATGCACTGGCCCCCAGACCCTCTCACCTGCTCCACCAGAGCGAAACCCAGTCCAGCTCGTCCCGGTGCAGCTCGCAGACCCCTCCGTACAGCCCCACCTTCACCTGGTCCTGCTCAGGGCAGCTGTCAGCCTCCTTGAATTCAAGTTTGTAAACTACTTTGTGACTCCCCAGGTACAATGTGATATATTCTGTACATGCAAAGTATCAGTCCTTTGTGCAGCTCCTCCCAGAAATCAAAATTCCTGTTGCTAATGGTACCAGCCTCTGTCTGTATGTCTGTGTGTGTGTGTATGCATAAGTTTATTGTGATGTCATGTGTGACAAGAGCAAAGACCGTTCTGCTTCAGCATTCTTGCCCTGCCTTCAGTCTGCCAACTTGCTTGGTTGACAACGGCTAGTGAACCCAGGAGCTGATAGACGCGTACTATCCATCTGTCAACAACTTCTTGAATCAGCTATTTCCACAGGTTTTCGAAAGAAGATGAGATTTTACAAAAGGTAATTCCCAGATTCTTTTCCTGCTCCTTAGATCACACATGACAGGTTGTTGCCTCCTTCATAGATTCATAGATTCTAGGACAGGAAGGGACCTCGAGAGGTCATTGAGTCCAGTCCCCTGCCCTCATGGCAGGACCAAATACTGTCTAGACCATGCTGGACCCTCTCCAATTTCTGCACATCTTCCTTGAAATGTGGTGCCCAGAACTGGACACAATACTCCAGTTGAGGCCTAACCAGCGCAGAGTAGAGCGCAAGAATAACTTCTCATGTCTTGCTCACAACACACCTGTTAATGCATCCCAGAATCATGTTTGCTTTTTTTGCAACAGCATCACACTGTTGACTCATATTTAGCTTGTGGTCCACTATAACGCCTAGATCCCTTTCTGCCGTACTCCTTCCTAGACAGTCTCTTCCCATTCTGTATGTGTGAAACTGATTGTTCCTTCCTAAGTGGAGCACTTTGCATTTGTCTTTGTTAAACTTCATCCTGTTTACCTCAGACCATTTCTCCAATTTGTCCAGATCATTTTGAATTATGACCCTATCCTCCAAAGCAGTTGCAATCCCTCCCAGTTTGGTATCATCAGCAAATTTAATAAGCGTACTTTCTATGCCAATATCTAAGTCATTGATGAAGATATTGAACAGAGCCGGTCCCAAAACAGACCCCTGTGGAACCCCACTTGTTATAGCTTTCCAGCAGGATTGGGAACCATTAATAACTACTCTCTGAGTACGGTTATCCAGCCAGTTATGCACCCACCTTATAGTAGCCCCATCTAAGTTGTATTTGCCTAGTTTATCGATAAGAATATCATGCGAGACCCTATCAAATGCCTTACTGAAGTCTAGGTATACCACATCCACCGCTTCTCCCTTATCCACAAGACTCATTATCCTAGCAAAGAAAGCTATCAGATTGGTTTGACATGATTTGTTCTTTACAAATCCATGCTGGCTATTCCCTATCACCTTACCACCTTCCAAGTGTTTGCAGATGATTTCCTTGATTACTTGCTTCATTATCTTCCCTGGCACAGAAGTTAAACTAACTGGTCTGTAGTTTCCTGGCTTGTTTTTATTTCACTTTTTATAGATGGGCACTATATTTGCCCTTTTCCTGTCCTCTGGAATCTCTCCTGTCTCCCATGATTTTCCAAAGATAATAGCTAGAGGCTCAGATACCTCCTCTATTAGCTCCTTGAGTATTCTAGGATGCATTTCATCAGGCCCTGGTGACTTGCAGGCATCTAACTTTTCTAAGTGATTTTTAACTTGTTCTTTTTTTATTTTATCTTCTAAACCTACCCCCTTCCCATTAGCATTCACTATATTAGGCATTCCTTCAGACTTCTCGGTGAAGACCAAAACAAAGAAATCATTAAGAATCTCTGCCATTTCCAAGTTTCCTGTTACTGTTTCTCCCTCCTCACTGAGCAGTGGGCCTACCCTGTCCTTGGTCTTCCTCTTGCTTCTAATGTATTGTGGAAGCAGAGAAAGAACGGACAGGAAGGGGATTGCAATGCATGACAGTTTGTTAGCAAAGTTAGGCTAACTGTAACCCTAATAACGCGAGATTTGTAGAAGCGAGGATTGTGTGAGGCGAGTGGGAAAGAACTGTGTGAGAAGTTGTTGCGACCTTGTGTAGATAATATTGTATGTAGACTGGAGTCTAAACAAGTGAGGAAAATAAGATATCAGGATGACTTATGTATAAACAAAATGCAGCTGTTGCTCATTATTGTCTGTAACAAAAGGTATAAATGCTTGCTGTAATTGTTTACCTGGGAGAGACCTGCCTAGGAGGGGGAGACCCTGTGTCCTAGTGCACTCTCTCCCTCTGTGCAATTGATAGAGAGAGAATAAAGTATCTGACTTTGCTGTACCCAACCAAAGAGTGAGAACTGTGTTTTTCTCCGACAGTATTGATAAAAAGGCTTCTTGTTTCCCTTTATTCCCGTAGCCAGTTTGAGCTCATTTTGTGCCTTTGCCTTTCTAATCTTGCCCCTGCATTCCTGTGTTGTTTGCCTATATTTATCCTTTGTAATCTGTCCTAGTTTCCATTTTTTATATGATTCCTTTTCTTTTTTAGATCATGCAAGATCTCGTGGTTAAGCCAAGGAGGTCTTTTGCCACATTTCCTATCTTTCCTACTCAGCGGAATAGCTTGCTTTTGGGCCCTTAATAGTGTCCCTTTGAAAAACTGCCAACTCTCCTCAGTTGTTTTTCCCCTCAGTCTTGATTCCCATGGGATCTTACCTATCAGCTCTCTGAGCTTACCAAAATCCGCCTTCCTGAAATCCATTGTCTCTATTTGCTGTACTCCCTTCTACCCTTCCTTAGAACTGTGAACTCTATGATTTCATGACCCTCCCCCTCTACAACAACCCTCCCCAGCAGCTCCCTCAAAATCTCCTACCTGAGCTGGATCCACCACAGCCATTTCCCTTCCCCGGCCCCTAGGAATATGGGACGGTCTGGAGCAAAATGGGGTCGTTATTCTGCAGCCTGTCAGGGTGAGAAGGGAAATTCGGGAGGTTTCTGAATGAGTGTTAGTCCATTTCACACCCCGATTCCCCCAGGCTCTGTCCTTGCAGACAGACACTCTAGACTCTACCATGCTGGGAGAAGCCTCAGTGACGCTATTACAGCACAGACCCGACCTCTCCCCCGGGACTAAACCCACCAGACGCTATTACACTATCCCAGGAAAAGAGTCTCTGAGCCAAACGCCAGAAAAGAGCAGAATCAAAGGAGCCACTTTGGGGGATCCCCCGACACTGTCCCCAGAACAGCCCATTCCCTCAGCAGCGCAGGGACCAGGCAGAGGCAGGAACTGGCTTTTCCTCTCTCTGCCCCTCCCCTCTCCCAGGAAAGTCACTGCCCCGGGGGGCTGCAGGGAATGGAGCTGGGCAAGGCTGGGTGCCCAGAACCTCCCTCCCCACTGATTGCTCCAGCTGCCCCGTCCAGTCTCTCTCCTCTCCCTCCTGCACAAAGAGCTGGTCACTGTCCTGCATTCCCGTGGGCATTTCCTCTCCAATAGCTACAGCCACTGCTAACGGGGGTGAGCCTGGGGGCGCTGGGGCAGCAGCTCTGCGCCGCGCAGACACTCGGAGACAGAGATGGAGTGAGCAGGAGCCATTTCTGCAGAGTCACTTTCCAGCCAGGCCCCAGCACTTACCCCAGATCTCTTGTATCACCTGCAGTCTCAGGAGCTGATGCCAGCAGAGCCCAGGGGGGTCGGGGGGAGGGTGTAAACTATTTCCCTGAATCAAGTCTCCTTCGGCAGCTCAGTCACCATTTCAGCTAGAGCAGAGCTGCTGTACCTGGGTACTGGGCCACCCGGGGCCTTTAACACCACAGCCCTGGGGAGGGGGTGCTGAGATGCACCATCCAGTGAGGAACACAAGTCCTTCTACCCTCCACCACACCCTAGTTTGGAACTGCTGCTGACGGCTCCCCCCACCCGTCGTAACCTTTATGCCCTCTGCCTCCCTCTATCTGGGGGTTTTCCCTTCTGCACCTACCTGGCAGGGCAGGCCGCCCCCCACCCCAGTCTGAACCCCTGAGCTTGTCCCAGATTTGTCCCTCTGCCCATCCCTCCCCTCCGATTTCTCCCCTTCAGGGGGATATTCCCTGCCTTTGATTCCAGGGAGCAGATTCTGATGGCGCGTGAGGGCAGCAACTTGCAGATGTTACTGAGCATGTGAAAACTACATTAGAAGATAAGGACGGCCAGACTGGGTCAGACCAAAGGTCCATCTAGCCCACTGTCCTGTCTGCCAACAGTGGCCAGTGCTAGGTGCCCCAGAGGGAATGAAAAGACAGGAATCATCCAGTGACCCATCCCCTGTTGCCCAATTCCCAGCTTCTGACAGACAGAGGCTAGGCACACATCCCTGCCCATCGCGCCTAACAGCCATTGATGGACCTGTCCTCCATGAACCCATCTAGTTCCCCTTTGATCACAGGACCCTGCTCAGGAACAGTGAAGTTGCAAGTTCTAATAGGAAACAGCTTCTGATACAAGGGCAGCTCCTCTTCCCCTCCCATGGGGATGAGCAGCCCCCACAACTGCCACTCTGCCCCAGCCTCCTTCAACCCATTGCCCCCTTCACCCTCCCCCCAAATGTCCCCTTCCCCCATCTCCCTCTACAGCCTCCTCCAACTGCCCCCCATCGCCCTGTTCAGCCTCCCCAAACTGTTCCCTTCCCCGCACCGCACCTGGTCACCATCAGCCCCCCGTTGCCCTCTTCAGCCTCCGGCA
Organism: Terrapene triunguis; assembly: GCF_002925995.2. Lineage (NCBI taxonomy): Eukaryota > Metazoa > Chordata > Testudines > Emydidae > Terrapene > Terrapene triunguis. The sequence continues at coordinate 6,153 of NW_020665068.1, forward strand.
ACTTCCCCCCACTGCCCTGGCTCCACCACTCTCAGGTTCCTTTCCCCACAACCATCTGCTTCCTTACCATAGGAAACAGGGGCAGAAAATGCTTTTGAAAAAACCTTTTGCAAAGTAAAAATAAAACAAGCCAAACAACCCCCTCCCTTGCTTTGTGCTGGGTGTCCAGCTGTGGGCTTGTGTGTGTGTGTGGGGGGGGGAGTGTTGTTCTGAGCACACTCTGTTCAGGGAAGGGGTGGAGTTGGCCAAAGGGGCAGGTTGAATCTTTAGCAGAGAATTCCTTTCTCCATTCTGTTAGCTAAGCGTTGCTGTTAAATGCCAGCCGACGAATGCAGCATTTGAAGAAATCTGACTCTAAATCCCCTGCCCTCTCAGTTGCTGCAGTTCTCACACCCTCTGCTCTTGTGATGTCACCACATGACATGGTGTCTTATTCCCATAGCATCTTATATATTAGACAGGACCAAAGTTTATAAGGTAAAAACTGAAGCATAACTCCTTCCCTTCCCCGTTTTGACTTAGGAAAAATAAATCCTGACCCTCCCCCAGCCCCAGCCCCAGCCCAGCCCCACCAGAGCTGCTGCGGCCAGGAGACAGGTGCTCTCTCACCTAGCCCTGAGCTGCTGTGGTGAGAGAGGGCTGGGGGGAGTCCTCTCTCCCTGGGGCAACCTGCTCCCCAAACCCCTCATTCCCAGCCTCATCCCAGAGCCCACACCCCCAGCCGGAGCCCTCACCCCCCTGCACCCTAACCCTCTGCCCTAGCCCTGAGCCCCTCATTCCCAGAACCACCCCAGAGCCCACACCCCCAGCTGGCCCCCTCACCCCCCTGCACCCGAACCCTCTGCTCCAGCCCGGAGCCCCTCATTCCCAGCCCCACCCCAGAGCCCACACCCCCAGCCGGAGCCCTCTCCCCCTGTACCCCAACCCTCTGCCCTAGCCCTGAGCCCCTCATTCCCAGCCCCACTCCAGAGCCCACACCCCAACCCTCTGCCCCACTTCAGCCCCCTCCCACACTCTGAACCCTTCAGCCTCACCCCTGCCACACACCGTCCATGTGCGGAATGAATTTTGTGATGTGCAGCAATATACAGGTGATGTGTCACATAACAAAATTGCACATATTGGTGCACATCACAAAATTCATTCCGCACATGGACACAAAAAATGTGAGGAAACACTGCTCCTGACTTTCAACCTATCTAAGACATCTTGAATTTCATACAGTGACTGATCAGAATAAAGTGCTCTCAAGTGAGCTACAGACCAACAGTGGTTCATAGTAATTATTCAGCCAGTATTTTAGAAGACCTCGACCACTAGAGGAAATCCTGACCTGCTAAGAGACAATTAATGGAGAGAAGCAGCAAGATTAATCCCATACATTGCATTGGTTGTGACTTATTTGCCTGATTTGAAAAGAGACCAAAAGGACCTGAGTTTCCTCGCTGGCGATAGCCCCCTGCTCGGCCAATCAGCACTGAGACTCTGAGGGGCGGGAGGCTGAGAGGTCTCACCAGATGTCCCAAAGGACGGCCCAGGTCACCATCAGAGGGGATCACTCTCAAATCCAGCCCCACCTCTTTGTGAGGACCTCCCGCAATGAGAGCACCCCCCACCCCATCCACACTCCACACACACCCCTCCTTGGTAGAGGGAGGGAAGCCGGGGAAAGGGGAAAAAGAAGCAAGAGAAGAGGAGAAAGGAGGGAGGAAAGAGGAAAAGGGAAACCAAAAAGGATAAACCCCAATGTCCCCAGGGATTCTAAGCGTCAAAGTCCTAGGCAGGAAATCAAATTCTGCCACCTTAAGCCAGTGTTTTCTGGGCCTAGAATGCTGCCTGCACCAGGGGGATCAGACTGAACAGGTTCCAAACCTCTCTGGGCCTCTTACCTTGGAAAAGAGAAGTTTGTTTTCGGCACAATCACTGGTAGGAAAGGAGAAAACTCCACAGGTTCCTCCCCATGCTCACATCCGTGAATCCTAATTCTCTCTCAGTCCTCGAGGAGAGACCTCGCGAAGGAGATTTGCAGCAGCAAAGCTGGGGCGGGGGGTCTCAGAGACTGGCCTGGCCCTGCACCTCTGTCCTGCTCGGCTGATGTCAGGGTCTCTCTGTGAGGTCACCCCCTCCCCACCACCTTTGCCCAATAGGCCGAGTTCCTGCAACAGGCCTTTGTGATGTCACTGCCACCCCCACCCCTCCCCTCCCCTCCAAGCTGATGTCCTGGCCAGCCTCGTTGGGTGTTTGTTTCCCCTGGATCTAGGGTTGCCAACTTGCTGGCCCAACAAAACTGACCACTCTTGTCCCGCCCCATCAAGGATGGAATGCAAGGCTGAGTTCACTCACCAACCCCCTGAAACATGTCAGTGCCCCAGAGAAAACCGGTCCCCTGCTATTGGAACGAAATGCTGGAGATCTGAATGGGAAAGGGACTGTCTGAATTGTCAAGATGGGGAATGAACAACAATCTACAGCAATGTCATTAACACAAACACACTCCAATCCTGCTCCATCCGGAAGGGAAATGGGCAGGAATTCCTACTGTCCAGCAATGGACACACTTACAGCCCCGCACAGCAGTGAGTGGGCCGGGGAAGCTGGTCTGAGCAAAGAATGTGAAGTGATAATTCACTAAGAGAATCATAGTGTAGGGAAGCCAGTGGCCATCAGGTAGCTGTGGCTGAGGGGTTAAGGTGCTGGACTAGAAATCCCTTGGGGCCTTCCCACGTAGATTTGAATCTCCGTGCCAACTCCGGAAGCATTGAACTGTTGTCATTGCTGTAGTCTCAGTGCTGGCGCATCCCTAGTGCCAACTGGAGGTAGATCTGGTCTCACTCTCAGGCTGTCTCAGCCTCCGTTCCCAGCTATAGGGCCTGGCTTTTGGCTGTATTAAACTGCATTTGTTTTACTAATCCCAGTTTACCAAACCATCCAGGCTGCTCTGTACAACTGCCCCATTATTAGAATTATTTACCACTCCTCCAAGCTGTGCTAGCCACAGACTTTATCAGCAGTGATTTTATATTTACTTCCAGACGGTTAATTACAAAGTTGAATAGTGAGGGGGCTACAGCCAATCCCTGTGGTGCCTCGTTAAAGAGCTCCCCCATTCAGTGATGATGCCACATGGACAGGTACAAGGTCAGACTTGGGGTCACCCATCAGGAGAAGGGGAGCAGGGGGATTATTTTACTACTGTTTTATAATGTACCTAATTTTTTTATTCACAGGCTCCACCTACAGTGTCTGTCACTCTTGTACCTGGGCCCTTCTGGGACAATTCTCGTCTCATTTATACTGGAGCCAATCCAAAGTGAATCCAGGCCATCCCTCCCAGCCTGCCCATGACTGCTGTCTGTGGAGATCTAGCCCAGGGAACAGCCTCACTCCACCATGGTTGGGCTGGTTCCCCGATTTTTTTGCTTCTGTGGAAACACTTCCAATGGCCTTTCCCCTTCCCCGTCCTGCACGTGATGCCCTGGTTGGGCAGATCCCATCTGTCCAGGGCTTGCCCCTGTCACCTCCACCTTTTCACTCGGGATTTAGAGTAATCCAACAAATCCCCTTCTTTTATTAGCATTGTGTACAGGCCCCACTCAGGGACCAGCCCCATTGTGCCAGGTGCTGCCACATACAGAACAAACAGACACTCTCTGTCCCACAGAGCTGCAATCTGCCTGCTTCCCGTCTCCCGGCAGGAACCGCTCTTTGCTACAGCTTGGACCTGCTTCCACTGCTCCCTGGGGGATTGGCAGTTTCACTGGCTCAGGCTGCGTTGCCCCTTGCTGCCTCATCCGAGCCAGCTCAGACACTGTCTGGGGCTCTTCTGAAAGGTCTTTGTGTAAAATCCCAACGATTAGATGTGTTGCTTTGTTCCCCCCCCCCCATTGTTATTTGTTTGTACTGCCACTGGCTGCACAGCCGTCAGTCTGAGCCCGGGGCCCCATTCTGCTAGGCACTGCCCAGCCACACAAAGCTCTCCCTGCCCCAAAGAGCTTCCACTGAGTCATCGTATCGATCCCACAGGCCCAATGCTCTGCTCGTTCCCCAACAGGGCCTTAGAACATTTTCAATGTGTTTCTGGGCCTCCGAACCTTTTAATAAAATCACGTCTCTGGGTGAGTTACGGCTTTGCTTGTCCCCCACCCACTGGGAGCGTCCTGAATGCAGCCAAACAGCTGTTTGTTGTGGCAGGCAGAAGGCCCTGGGAGGGAGGGGGCGGAGTTGGTTAGCGGGAGATGGGCTGGGGGGAGGGTGGAGCTTGGCTGCCAGTGGGTGCTAAGCACCCGCTAATTTTTCCCCATGGGTGCTCCAACCCTGGAGCACCCATGCAGTCAGCACCTATGATCCCCTCCCCCAAAACAAAATTCCTAGAGATTTTGGGTGCATCTCTCAATATTGTAAATGTTACTAGCTTCTGTGGGTGCGTGTCTCTCTGGGTGGGTGTCCAGGTGTGTTTCTGTATAAGTTTATTGTGATGTCACGTATCCCAACAGCAAAGAATGTTCTGCTTCAGCATTCTTGCCCTGCCTTCAGTCTGCCAACTGGCTTGGTTGACAACGGCTGGTGACCCAAGGAGCTGCTGATAGACGCGTACTATCCATCTGTCAACAACTTCTTGAATCAGCTATTTCCACAGGTTTTCGAAAGAAGATGAGATTTTACAAAAGGTAATTCCCAGATTCTTTTCCTGCTCCTTAGATCACACATGACAGGTTGGTGCCTCCTTCATAGATTCATACCTGAAGAAACCCTTCTTGTTACTCTTAACATCTCTTGCTAGCTGCAACTCCAAGAGTGATTTGGCCTTCCTGATTTCACTCCTGCATGCCTGAGCAATATTTTTATACTCCTCCCTGGTCATTTGTCCAATCTTCTACTTCTTGTAAGATCTGTGTTGTATATTGACCTGGGTATGTGGCTGGTCCTTTAGCATCTGAAGAACTCTTTTGTTTGATGAAATTGGCTTCAAATAACCACTCAGCAGTAAATTCAGTGTTTTTGGTGGCAATAAAAGGACTGGAATGCCTAAGGAGACTGCTTTTCTGACTTCTTGTTAGCCAGTGGGGTAAAACAGAAGTTTACTTTGGTTGCTGGTTTGGTATCTCTTATCAGAGAATGACCACTGCTTTTTGGGGGTGCCTGCCCCATTTCTCAGCACTTTGTCCAGTATTTACTATTCTCAATTGTGACCCACTAAGGGCTTCTCTACACTACGCAGCTCTTAGCGACAAGGCTGGGTCGACACTGTCTTGTCGCTAGAAGTCAGTGTGTGTGAACGCTCTTTGTGGTATTTTGTTGGTGTTTTTGCCGACAAAATACCTCCAGCCCCGCGAGCGGCATAAGCTTTGTTGGCAGGAGAGCGCTCCTGCCGACAAAGCCGCGTTCACACCGCCGCTTGTGTCGGCAAAACGTTTGTCTTTCACGGGGGGCCTTTTTTAAGTACCCGCAAAAGAGAAAAGTTTTGTCGACAACCGTGCAGTGTAGACATACCCTTAGGCACAGTGAGAGATGGCTTTTGCTCTTTTGCGTACTGCTAATGACAGGGAGCTAACACAGGAGAAAGAAGAGGCAGGCAGGCTGACCACAGTGGCCAGGAGGAAGTGAGAAGAAACAACAGATGAGTGGTTGGAGAATGTGGGTATCAATCCTGCTACCTCTTGCATGCAAAGCACAAGCTCTACCGCTTGAGCTAATTCCCCACCTCTGGCTTGTGGGTAAGGCACCCACAAGGCAAAGTGAGGGCTCTGTGGTCTGAAGTGGAAGAGAGCATCAGATGGGGGGACGCTTATAGTTGGGGAAGGGGTCCCGAGTCCTGGATCCCAGCCACACACCTCAGCACAAAGACCAATGGTCCCTACAGGACGTGTGTCATGGGGATAAGAGTTAGTAATAAGGATAAGCAACACACTTAAGAAGAGAACATGACTTTTATCTAACCCAACATAGCCAGGAGCAGACCCAGCTCAGGATCCTCAACCGGACTCACCCCAACTCCTGGGCACAGCGTCCAGTTAACAGCCCTCCCTTGGTCTGGCTGGACACCCACAGACACATGGCCACACGCAGCCCTTCTCTGCTTTGGCTCACTCCAAGCTGTCTGTACGCGTCAATCATGGGCTGCGCTCAGGAGGCCGTGTGGGAGACCAGTTTGCAGTCCCCTGACAGAGAACTACAGTTTACATCAAAAGCTGACCTAACAATGATCCCGGGTGAATAAGTGAGCTCACACTCCCTGAACACAATAAAAAGACATGATCCTACTGGGGTCTCTTCTATATAACCTTAGAGACTAACAAATGTATTTGAGCATAAGCTTTCGTGGGCTACAGCCCACTTCATGGGATGCATGTAGTGGAAAATACAGTAGGAAGAGATATATATATATATACACAGAGAACATGAAACAATGTGTGTTACCATACACAACATAAGGAGAGTGATCAGTTAAGGTGTATATGGGGAGGGGGTAGCGAAGGGCTGTGTGCAGGCAGGGAGTAGCTCAGGGTGCAGGGAGAGGGTAGCTAGGGGCTGTGTACGGGTAGGGGGTAGCTCAGGGTGCAGGGAGGGGGTAGCTAGGGGCTGTGTACGGGTAGGGGGTTGCTCAGGGTGCAGGGAGAGGGTAGCTAGGGGCTGTGTGCAGGCAGGGGAGTAGCTCAGGGTGCAGGGAGAGGGTAGCTAGGGGCTGTGTAGTGGCAGAGGGGCTCCCGGTGGAACTCCCAGCTTCAGGGGGCGAGGCCTTGGGGCTCCTGGCTTCAGCCTCCCTGCTGCTCCTGGCTTGGGGGGAGGGGAGGTTTGCTGGCTTGAGTCCCGCGCCGCTCCTGGCTTCAGCGCTGGGACTCGCTGCACCAGGTTTCAGCTGCGGGGCTTCCTGGCCCCCCTGAAAGGGCTCGCGGCCCCGGACCCCCGGCTGAGAACCGCTGATCTAAACAAAACAACGTTGGTAAAACCACGGGTCCGAACAGCAATGGCCGAGTCTTGGGGTTAGTCCTCCAGCCCCAGGGGAAAAGCTTCAGCCGGCCCCTGCTGCTCCCCTCCCAACTGCACCTGTGTGGCAAGGCAAGCATGGATGATCAGTGCCGCTGGCTGCAACCCTCCCTCCCCACCCACTTCCACCGTGGCTCTTTGCCCACATTGTGCCCCACGGGGGAAGCCGGCCATGCTGCCCAAGCCTGAGCTCCATCTTCACCCCCACCTGCCAGGCTGGCTGAATGCAGAGCCATGTGGCCAATGGCAGGCAAAGATGGTGACTGGGCTCCTTCCCCTGCAAGCCAAGCCCAGCTGCCGGTGTCCTGCGAGCCCCCGTCACATGCTCCAGCAACAGCCACGTGCCGATCGGGGGCAGCGCCGGGCTGGACTAGAACACGGTTCAACAAAGAACGAGATGGGTTCCTGGAGGAGAGGTCCGGGAACGGCTGTTAGCCAGGCTGGGCAGGGAGGGGGCCCCTCGTCTCTGCTAGCCAGAGTCCGGGAATGGGCGGCAGGGGACGGGTCACTGGACGATCCCTGTTCTGCTCAGTCCTGCTGGGGCCCCTGGCACTGGCCCCTGTCGGCCCACAGGACCCGGGGCCAGATGGACCCTTGGTCTGACCCAGCCCGGCCGTTCCTATGTTCTATGGGCAGGGGCTTGTGGGGCTGCAGCCCCCTAACTGTGTATCCCCCCCGCCCCATAGCCAGCAGCCAGCGCAAAGCTCACACCTGCCACAGCAGCAGGGGGCGCTGCTGGTCTGGGGCTGCTCCCACAACCTGCTCCAACCCCCCTCCCCCGGGGCCGGACATGACCTGGGGGCGTGGCCAGGAGCCCAGGACTCTCCCCCACGTGGGGCAGGCTAGCACAGGATGGGAAGTTCCGGGTCTGGCCTCCAATCACAGCCCCAGTTGCTCTCTGCACGGGCCAATCAGCGGCCAAGGAACGCACATTTAACCGCCCTGCCTGGGAGGGAGACGGCTCAAATACAATGGGGGAGAAGGGGCGTTTTGGCACCAATCAGAAGCTGGAGAGGTGTGATAGGCATGTGGGAGCACCAATCATACACCAGCGAGGAGCTGAATTTGTCTGTGGGCGGAGCTAGCTGCAAGGGGGAGGGGATCTCCAGCCGGGCCCTTCCCACTGCTCCCCGGGAGCCTCCCCCAGGGCAGGGTCCCCGGCCAGGCCCCGCCCTCCCGGCCCCGCCCCTGCCCCAGGGCGGCCCCGCTTGGGGGGAAGGGGAGAGACCCCCTAGGGAGCGATGCCCCGGGCTGCGGGGGGCGGGGCTAGACAGGGCCTTGGGGTGGGGGGGGTGGAACATGTCGCCTGTAAGAGCCCGGCCTCGCCCCTCCCCAACGCACAGCTTCCACTTCCGCCCCGCTCGCGCGTCATTTCCGCTCCTCTTCCGGGGCTCGCTGGGTCTGGCCGCGTCACACCCCGAGCTTGGGGCTGGACTAGCAGGTGGGGAACAGCCTGTGGGGCAGAGCTGCGGGGAGGCGTGAAGGTCACAGGGCTGGACTAGCAGGTGGGGAGCAGCCTGTGGGGCAGGACTGGGGGGGCAGAGCTGGGGGGGTGAAGGTCCCAGGGCTGGACTAGCAGGTGGGGAGCAGCCTGTGGGGCAGAACTGGGGGGCAGAGCTGGGGGGGGTGAAGGTCCCAGGGCTGGAATAGCAGGTGGGGAGCAGCCTGTGGGGCAGAACTTAGTAGACATCAGAAAACTCACACAGGCGAGAGGCCATATAAATGTTTGGACGGTGGGAAAAGCTTGAGTCGGCGATCACAGCTTATTACAGATCAGAGACTGCACACCGGAGAGAGGCCAGAGAAATGCCTTAAGGTGGGAAAGGTTCCCCTGAGCAATCAGCCCTTACTGCCCTGGAGAGACCCACACGGGAGAGAAACCCTGTACAGGCCTCGACTGTGGGAAAAGCTTCAGTGACCACTCAACGCTTACTAGAAATCGGAGAATCCACAGCGGTCAACATCAGCCAATCCCACAGGGAAGAAACCTCTTAGATTTCATTAGCTGGTGTGTAAAACACTAATATTAGAGCTTGGACATCAGAAACTCCCCCACACCAGAGGGAAATTCTTTCAATGCCCTGACGAGGGCGGCCATAGTAAGAACTCCGTTTCCTCATTCCCACGCTCAGGTGAGTGGCATTTGGCTCCCAGGGATCCAGCTGTCCAGCGCTGGGGGGAGGACACAGCAGCACCCGAGCATCAACTGGTCAGTGACTCTTGCTCTGCCTGGTCTAAGCAAACCCCAGACAGAGGAGAGGACCCCCAATCAGCACCTCCTGCTGGCTGCAGCCCTGGCTGCTGAGCTGATGGGCCAAACGGGAGAGAAGGAAGAGACAGAAACTCTCCAGACACTCCCTGTCCCTGGCTCAAGTTCCCCCCTCCCTTCCCAGACTGGATCCCCCTTCCATGGAGATTAAGAGAGGGAAACTTGGGTCAGGCCCCACCTTCCCTCTAGACACCTGTCCCCACCCCCTATCTTCCATCAGCCCCTGGGCTGGGCTCCCCCACTGACCTGGAGCTGTTCCCTGGAAGGGGAGTGTCCAGGAAAGCTGGTAACTCTGCCCCTCCGTAAATCCCTCAGGGCTGGGATCTGCTAGATCCGATATTGAAGGAGCAGGAGGAGGGTTTGTGGAGAAACGGTGGATGGAATGGTTGGGGCTGGTGGAGTTGGGACGCAGAGCGAGCTGGGGGCTGGGGCTATCTAGTGTTTGGGGATCATGCGATAAGAGGAGAGGGAGAGCACAGGGGGTGCGGGGGGGAGAGGTGCTGCCTCTGGTCATTCATTCCCTCTCTACCTTCTCCCTGCCCCCTCTGCATTCAGAAAGCACCAAGGAGAGGAGCTAATTTCCCCAGGGGCTTTTACGGGAGGCCCAGAGATCCCACCTGTGCCTCCACAGCATCATCCTCGGAGGTTCCCTCTGTGGTAGGAAATGTGGTCGGGATGAGCCAGCACATCCCTGTGACGCTCCACCAGATTTCCTAGTGGAAACTGACCCTGAGCATCTCATGTGTTCTCACCCCCCCGTTAGCAGAGTGACTGCTAGTCCCTGAATTCCCCCTTTGGGGCCGGATTGTCTCAGTCCCAGAGATTGTCACCTTGCTCCAGGCCGTGGGGAAAAGCATTTATTGTTTGTACACTTTCTACCTTATGGACCAGAATTAACTAGATGATAAAATAGTGGGACAGTAAAATGTGGTGCTTTCCCTCCAGTGCTATTGGAGGGTGATGGGGTGAGTCCAAGGGATTCCCTCCTTCCCCCTTCACCATCACCCTCCATCCCTGACACAGCAACCTCTGTCCAGCAATGGAGAGTTTTATCCTCTCCTCATCCTACCTCTCCACCTCCCAAAGGGTCACTTGCCACAGGGATTTTTCTCTCTTTGGGATGGCCGCTTAGTCGTACACTCCCATATTAGTCTAGTTTGACAGGAGGTAGCTCAGATTTGTTAAGGACTTCATGAGACCAATGATCATTTGCCGGAAGAGTCTTTTCTTTAATTTTTTTTTAAATTTTTGTCTAACCCTTTGTCATGAGATTTGTGGTGTTTGAACAATGACTGTGATCGATCTCTCAGCACAGACACCGAGGGTGCGAGCTGGAGTCACGCTCCGAGGGGCGGAGACTGAGACAGGGAATGAAGTTACTGCCTGATACAGTCAGGAGTGGGGAAGTGGGGGACAGAGCTGGGAAACTGCTGGGTTTGCTCTTCAGAGCCAGAATGAGCTGAGGCTCAGAGCTGTGAACTCCCTGCGTCAAAGCCTGAGAGACTAGAAGCCGACTCTAAAGGGTCATGAATGACACTCCAAGAAGAATGACGCAGGAAGGGGGCAGCGTCTCCCGACTGCTGAGATGACGAGGATGGGCACAGGCAGGAGGGTGCTGGGATGTCAGCAGTCAGAGCCAGCCTTGAAGCCAGGCCCTCCCACGTCACTGAGGCCAGAGGAAAAGGAGGAGCTTAAAGCCCCGCTGGTCGCCCCCTCCTCATCTACCCCCGTGTCCTCCTGTGTCAGGACAAGAGAGACTCCCTCTGCCCACTCCCCCCACATTCACCCCTCTCAGCTGAGGTCCTTGGATTCCCTGCTGTCAGCGTGTGGCTTTTGTTCCTGGGTCCCAGCGTCGCTCATGGCTTCAATGCACTTTTCTACCCATTTATAAATGCTGCTGTCGCTGGGGCCGCAGCAGTGGGGGCAGCAGTGGGCTGGGGATAGGGAAAGGAGTCTGTCTTTGTTTGTCCTTTGAAATAATAAAGTAGAATTGAGTTTCTACCACTCCCAGTGTCCTTTGATTTGCATTAACTGGCTACCAGCTCCTGAGTTACACAACGCAAACATGGTCTGCAGTGGATGGAAATGCACAGTGAGGTCATAGAAGCATAGAATATCAGGGTTGGAAGGGACCTCAGGAGGTATCTAGTCCAACCCCCTGCTCAAAGCAGGACCAACCCCAACTAAATCATCCCAGCCAGGGCTTTGTCAAGCCTGACCTTAAAAACCTCTAAGGAAGGAGATTCCACCACCTCCCTAGAGAACCCATTCCAGTGCTTCACCACCCTCCTAGTGAAAAAGTTTTTCCTAATATCCAACCTAAACCTCCCCAGTACAACTTGAGACCATTACATCCTCAACACCCCCTTCTCTTTCTCTCCAGACTATTCTTTTAACCATTTCGTGTCCTTTTTAATCTCTAGGCTCCCAGCAGTGACAAAACAGCTGTGATGGTACTGCCTGGGGCCTGGAAGTGAGCCATTGTTTTGGACTTGTTCCCAAAATGATTTGTTGGGAGGCTGCTTATGTATAGCTACCACTGAGAACAGTCTAGGTCCATCCTCTTTGGAACCTCCTTTCAGGTAGTTGAAAGCAGCTATCAAATCCCCCCTCACTCTTCTGTTCTGCAGACTAAACAATCCCAGTTCCCTCAGCCTCTCCTCATAAGTCATGTGCTCCAGCCCCCTAATCATTTTTGTTGCCCTCCGCCATACTCTTTCCAATTTTTCCACATCCTTCTTGTAATGTGGGGCCCAAAACTGGACACAGTACTCCAGATGAGGCCTCACCAATGTCGAATAGAGGGGAACAATCACGTCCCTCGATCTGCTGGCAGTGCTCCTACTTCTACAGCCCAAAATGCCGTTAGCCTTCCTGGCAACAAGGGCACACTGTTGACTCATATCCAGCTTCTCGTCCACTGTAACCCCTAGGTACTTTTCTGCAGAACTGCTGCCTAGCCACTCGGTCCCTAGTCTGTAGCAGTGCATGGGATTCTTCTGTCCTAAGTGCAGGACTCTGCACTTGTCCTTGTTGAACCTCATCAGATTACTTTTGGCCCAATCCTCTAATTTGTCTAGGTCCCTCTGTATCCTATCCCTACCCTCCAGCGTATCTACCACTCCTCCCAGTTTAGTGTCATCGGCAAACTTGCTGAGAGTGCAATCCATCCCATCATCCAGATCATTAATGAAGATATTGAACAAAACCGGCCCCAGGACCAATCCTTGGGGCACTCCACTTGAAACCGGCTGCCAATTAGACATGGAGCCATTGATCTCTACCCGTTGAGCCCGATGATCTAGACAGCTTTCTATCCACCTTATAGTCCATTCATCCAGCCCATAGTTCTTTAACTTGCTGGCAAGAATACTATGGGAGACCGTATCAAAAGCTTTGCTAAAGTCAAGGAATAACACGTCCACTGCTTTCCCCTCATCCACAGAGCCAGTTATCTCGTCATAGAAGGCAATTCGGCTAGTCAGGCAAGCCCTTGGTGAATCCATGCTGACTGTTCCTGATCACTTTTCTTTCCTGTACGTGCTTCAGAATTGATTCCTTGAGGACCTGCTCCATGATTTTTCCAGGGACTGAAGTGAGGCTGACTGGACTGTAGTTCCCCAGATCCTCTTCCTTCCCTTTTTTAAAGCTGGGCACTACATTAGCCTTTTTCCAGTCATCCAGGACCTCCCCTGATCGCCTTGAGTTTTCAAAGATAATGGCCAACGGCTCTGCAATCAAATCAGCCACCAACTCGTTTAGCACCCTTGGATGCAGTGCATCCGGCCCCATGGACGTGTGCTCGTCCAGCTTTTCTAAATACACCTCTACCCCAATATAATGCTGTCCTCGGGAGCCAAAAAGATCTTCCTGCGTTATAGGTGAAACCGCGTTATATCGAACTTGCTTTGATGCTTTGATCCGCCGGAGCGTGCAGCCCCGCCCCCCCCCCCAGAGCGCTGCTTTACCGCATTACATCCAAATTCGTGTTATATCGGGTCGCGTTATATCGGGGTAGAGGTGTAGTCCTGAACCACTTCTTTCTCCACAGAGGGCTGGTCATCTCCTCCCCATACCGTGCTGCCCAGTGCAGTAGTCTGGGAGCTGACCTTGTTTGTGAAGAGGCAAAAAAAGCATTGAGTACCTTAGCTTTTTCCACATCTTCTGTCGCTTGGTTGCCTTCCCCATTCAGTAAGGGGCCCACACTTTCCCTGACCACCTTCTTGTGCTAACATACCTGTAGAAACCCTTCTTGTTACTCTTAACATCTCTTGCTAGCTGCAACTCCTTCCTGATTTCACTCCTGCATGCCTGAGCAATATTTTTATACTCCTCCATGATCATTTGTCCAATCTTCCACTTCTTGTAAGCTTCTTTTTTGTGTTTAAGATCAGCAAGGATTTCACTGTTAAGCCAAGCTGGTCGCCTGCCATATTTACTATTCTTTCTACACATCGGGATGGTTTGTTCCTGCAACCTCAATAAGGATTATTTAAAATACAGCCAGCTCTCCTGGACTCCTTTCCTCCTCATGTTATTCTCCCAGCGGATCCTGCCCATCAGTTCCCCGAGGG
>NW_020665069.1:0-4377 GCF_002925995.2 Terrapene triunguis
GTCGGGACGCGAGGGACACCCCGAAATATCGGGACGTCTGGTCACCCTACCTGGCTCCCAGCCCCCCCAGAGAACCTGGGCATCCTGGCCCCCGCCTCCCCCGAGAACCCAGGCGTCCTGGCGTCCCGGCCCCTGCTCTAACCACCAGCCCACACTCCCCTCCCCGAGCCGGGGAGAGAACCCAGGAGTCCTGACTCCAGCTTTCTTCCCCTCGCAGCGGTGGCCATGGCAGCCCCGGCGGACTTGGACGATGCTTTCCTGCGGGAGCTGCGGACCCGCTACGAAGCCCACGACCCCGTCACGGCCGCCGCCCGCCTCCAGGCCCTGGTGGACTCGGTCAACGCCCTGAAGGCCGACGTGGCTGTGGTGGGCCGCCGGGGCGCCGGGGTCACCACGCTGATCCACGCCCTCGTGGGAGAACGCCCCGGCCTGGACAACGCCCAGGCCTTCTTCCAGCAGGCGCCGGAGCCCCCGGGGCAGCCGGCCGGCTACACCCACCCCACCTACCCCAACCTGGCACTGTGGGATCTCCCAGGCTTCCAGGAGCCGGAGAAGCCGGGCGACTACACAAAGCGGCTGGGGGACCTGGGGAAGTTCACCTGCCTGGTGCTGGTGGTGGCCGAGGGAAGCCCGGCAGATCCCCACCTGCAGCTCCTCAAGGCCTTCCAGCAGAAGCGGAAGCCCTACTACGTGGTGCGCACCAAGGTGGACCTGGACTTGCACACGGCCAAGCGGCGGTTCCGGGCCCAGTACAACTCGGCCGAGGCGCTGGCGCTGGCCCGGAACGGGGTGGCCGAGGTGCTGGCCAAGAATGGGCTGGAGCCCAACAGGGTTTTCCTGGTCTCGGCCCTGGAGACGGACAGGTACCAGTTCAGCCAGTTCCAGGACAAACTGGAGGAGGAGCTAATCCAGCTGAAGAGGTGAGCGGGGCGGGGCTAGGAGCCAGGACTCCTGGGTTCTCTCCCCAGCTCTGGGAGGGGACTGGGGTCTAGCGGGTCAGAGCAGGGGGGGCCAGGAGCCAGGACTCCCGGGTTCTCTCCCCAGCTCTGGGAGGGGAGTGGGGTCTAGCGGGTCAGAGCAGGGGGGGCCAGGAGCCAGGACTCCCGGGTTCTCTCCCCAGCTCTGGGAGGGGAGTGGGGTCTAGCGGGTCAGAGCAGGGGGGCCGGGAGCCAGGAATCCTGGGTTCTGGCTCTGGGAGGGGAGTGGGGGAAATTTTACAGCACTTTGAAAAATCAGCTTTTTAACAGAAACTGCAGTGAAACTTCCACACTGGGTATTGCGGGGCCCCATCACACTAAGTGCTGCATTGTGCCGGGCGCTGCATAGACCCCGCCCGAGATCAGGGGCTCCACTGTGGGGTGCTGCATAGACCCCGCCCAAGCCCCAGTCCCTGCCCCACATCCTCTAAGAGGTGGAGCTTCCATTCTGCATAGACAAAAGAAGGCTCCTTCTCCCACATGTTACAGGTGGGGAAACTGAGGCCCAGAGAGAGGCAGTGACTCACAGGGTGTCTGGGGCTGAGCTGGGACCAGACCCCAAGTGTCCTGGGTTCCAGTGACACCAGATACAAGCTTCCTCCCTACCCAAAGCTCAGCAGAGGGGCTCCAATCCCCCCATCCCGTCCTCTCTGTGCAGGGCCCACGACGGGGAGCTGGAGGACCTGAGGGCTGTGAACACGAGGAAGATCCAGGAGTTGTACCAGGCCTGCGCCATGGGGGGACTGGCAGGGGTGCCTGCCATCATCCGCTCGGCGCTGGAGGAGCCCTCGCAGATCCGGCTGGACGTGGCGGTGCTGGGGGAGGCTGGCTCGGGCAAGTCGGCACTGGTGAACGCTCTGAGGGGGGTGGGCTGCGGGGAGCCAGAGGCAGCACCCACGGGGGTGACGGCCACCACCCGGAAAGCCACAGCTTACGCCCACCCCACCGTGCCTGGCCTGTATCTGTGGGACTTGCCGGGAGTGGGGGTAACGGAGGAGGACGTGGGGCGGCTGGATCTGTCCCGTTACGACTTCTTCCTGCTGACGGCCTCGGAGCGCTACCGCCACACCCAGAGCCGGCTCGCCCGGGCCATCAGCGCGGCCGGGAAGCGGTTCTTCTTCGTCAGGACCAAGGTGGATGTGGACGCCCAGCCCGGCTCTGAGCCCGGCCCCGAGCCCAGCCCCTTGGAGGAGATCCGGAGCAGCTGCGTGGATGCCCTCCAGAAGGACGGCGTGGGCTCCCCAAGGGTCTTCCTCGTCTCCAGCCTTCTCCGCGAGGCCTACGACCTGCCGGCCCTCCGAGCGGCCCTGGAGAGCGACGCCCCAGCCTTGAAGAGGGAGGCACTGGAGAAGGCCATCCCTGTGGCCTTGAGCCGCCTGGTGAGGAGGAAGAGCAAGGCGCTGATGAAGGACGTCTGGGGCAAGACCTTGAAGAGCTGCCTGTACTGCGCAGAGAAACCTGGGCCGGATGTGGCCACCAGCCTCGTCGACACAGTCTCGGCTTTCTCCATCGAGCTGGGCCTGGACGAGGAGTCCTTGGCCCAGGTGGCCAAAGCCACAGGGAAGCCGGCCGGGCTGCTCCAGGCCGAGATCCGCAGCCCCTGGGTCAAGCGGCTGGACCCGGAGCAGGTGCTGAAGCAGATCACTAAGCCAGTGCCCTTCTCCTCCCGAATGTGGAGCTTGGTGTCCTACTGGGGCCGCGGGGCCGAGGGGCAGCCCGAGATCTCCCTGGAGGCCACCTACAGGCTGCTGACACAGGCCCTGGCAGAGATGACGGAGGACGCAGAGCGGATGCTGCGCCAAGCCTATGCCAAGGAGTAGGGGGAGGGGCTGTTTGTAGAGTGTTTCCTCCCCCAGCGCGGAGATGCAGCCACCTCTGAGGCGGGCTCGGGGGCTGTTTATGTGGGGATCCCTCTCCTGGCGCTGAATTACAGCCCGGGCGGCTGTGTGACACAGGGGTTGCTGCTGCATTAGAGGAGTGTGGTTATATAGCTGTGGCATTGCATGTTTTTTTCCTGTGTCCTGCACTTGTCAGAATAACATGCGACCTGCCCACCTAGGGGGCGCCCTGCTGGGCTCAACGAGGCTGATGTTATAGCCAGGGACACACACACTGGGCCCTCCGCAGTGCAGACTTTGTATTAGTTCTTTCTTGTCTGTTTTCCTTCCATCAGAAATAAAATGGAGACCCGGACAGGACCTTTGCTCTGTGTTGATGGGAAACTCTGATGATGAAAGCGCGGCTGCTGGCTGGGCCACGCTGGGGCCAGCCCTACCTGGGAGAGGAAAGGGGGCGCCCTTGCTGACCTCCACCCTGCAGCACAGCACTGGATGCCCCACTGCACCCTGGGAATTTGAGGCTCTGAACACCCCGGTGCATTCTGGGAATATGGGGCACTCCACTCCCTGGTGCATCATGGGAATTTGAGGCGCTGGACACCCCAGTCGACCCTGGGAAGTTGGGGATCTACATGCCCCAGAGCATTCTGGGAATTTGGGGCTCTGAACACCCCAGTGCATTCTGGGAAGTTAGGGCTCTGAACACCCCAGTGCATGCTGGGAATGGGGGGGCTCTCCACCCCGTGGTGCATCATGGGAACGTGGGGTGGTGGATGGCTCTGTGCTCGCTGGGAATGAGGCCTCTCCATGCCCCGGTGCACCCTGGGATAGCATGGTGGGTCGTCTCCCGCAGGAGCCCGCAACCTGGTGCTGCCCCTGAATTGTCACCCCCCCCCCCCTCATTGGGGAAGCGTCCCGGCGGCCTGCGCATGCGCATCATTGTAGTGCCCCTCCTCCCAGTATCACGCATGCGCAGACCTTTCGTCGTAGCATCGTTGCTGCGACGCATTGAGCGGAACCTATACGCATGCGCACCGTCGGACCCAGCGGCACACGATCTAGGTCGCGCATACGCAGTCCACTTCGCCACGCGCCTCTCCCAACGCGCATGCGCCTGCCGCAGTAGCGCGACGCTGGGGACAGAAGGACCCCGCGTCCCCCCGTCTTTTGGGTTGCCCTGATGAATGCCTGATTAAAATTGCTCATATCCGGGGGCGGGACTGGGGGAGGGAGCCCAGATGGGGGTAAAAGGGGAAGGGAAGGGAGCAGTCCCGGGGGCCGGTAGTTTAGATCAGGCGCGGGCAGGGGCAGCCCCAGCGGAAACAGGGAGGGGTCCTGGCTGGGTGGGCCTCGGAAACAGGAAGGCGAAGCAGGCGAGGGAGGAGAAGAGAGAGGGAGAGAGGTGAGGGGTGACAGGGGGATCTCCATGGGGGGTGGCCGTGGGGGGAGGGCTGGCTGAGGGGGCTCTCCATTGTGGGGAAGCTGGGAGGTGGGGGGAGGGGTGGCTGGGAGGGGGTCTCCATTGGGGGAGGGGTGGTTGAGGGGGGTCTCCATTGTGGGGA
>NW_020665069.1:4477-7591 GCF_002925995.2 Terrapene triunguis
TTGGGGGATCTATATGAAGGTGGCGAAGGGCTCCATGAGCATTTAGACGACGAGGACTCCCTGGGAGGGGGGAGAGGAGGGGTCCCTGGGAAGAGTTGAGAGTTTGGGGGGGCTCCATGTGAGGGGAGGGAGAAGGATCTGTAGGGGGGGAAGAAGTTGGGGGCCTCCATGGGGAGGGTGGGCCTGGGGGGAGGAGTCCACAGGCAGTAATGGCTTCATATGGGGAGCTTTTGGCCCACATGGGGGGTGGGGGAGTCTGCATGGGGGGGACAGCTGGGGGCTGCATGGAGAGAGGGTTGGACAGGAGGGGGCTCCTTGAGGGGAGCGATGGGAGGAAATGGGGTGGGCGGAGTGAGGGGCTGAGACACTGCAGTGAGGGGCCCTATGGGAAGCTGAGGTGCTTCATGGTGTGGGGCAAAGAAACCTAGAGTGAAAGAAAGAAACATGGGGCTGATCCAAAGAAGGGGATACCAAGCTGATCTGGGGCGGCAGGGAGGGGGCTGGATAGGGGCCTAGGTGGGTCTGAGCTGGGGGGACAGGATATGTGGCTAGCTGGGCTCATGGGGCTGATCTGGGGGGAGGGTGTGCTCTCACACAACTCGCTCCTCCCTTCGCAGAGAAAAGATGTCTGAAGTCACAGCAGAGAAGCAGCCCCTGGCTGAACCGCTCCCGCAGGAGATCCCAGCGCGGCCTGCACTCCCTGCCAAGCAGGAGGCTACCCCAGCCCGGACACGGTGCCCCAGCTCTGACCTGGAGCCAATCTGCGTCGAGGACGAACCCGCCCGGCCCAGTCCCGAGGGGAAGGTCAAGGCCTCTTCCAGCAACAGCCCTGTCTGTAAGTACCGGAGGTGGTCACGGCCATTTCCTGTGTCTGTTCTCTAGGGTTTTAAATGCCATAGCACTGGGGTTCCCGGCCCTTCCCTTGGGGAACTGCACCCCGCCTTCCAGATCCCCCCAATGCCAGGACTCCCGGCCCTTCCCTCGGGGAGGGCAGCCCCGTTCCCCCTCCCCACCACCGGAGTATGCAGCTCAGAAGGAGTTAGGGATCCCGGCAGCGGGGGGAGGCGGGTGGCGTGGGGAGCCCAGGCTGGGCACGGAGTTGGGGGTGGGGGTCAGCCCAGGCTGGAGCCTTGAGCTCTCCCTCGCCCCCCCAGATCGCCTGGGTTCCAACCAGTGCTTCCACTGCCTGATCACGTTCCCGGACGAGAAGTTCAAGGAGCGGCACATGAAGCGGGAGCACCCCGAGGACTTTGTGCAGGAGAATCTGCGCGACGCCCTCTTCGTCTGCTTCATCTGCAGCAAGCCCTTCGAGAGTTCCCGCGCCCTCATCTGCCACCAGCGCGGGCATGCCCCCGCCCCGCCCCCCGACTGCCCCGACTGCCTGCGCCCCGCCTTCGAGTGCTCCGACTGCGGCCGCCGCTTCGGCCAGCTGGCCAACTACCAGCGCCACCGACTGGGCCACGCCGCCGGCCGCAGCCTGCCCCACCAGTGCCCCGACTGCGGCAAGAGCTTCCGCCAGCTCTCCAACCTGCGCCGCCACCAGGCCTCCCACCAGCGCCCCCTGGAGCTGCTGCCCTCCCGCCCCTACTCCTGCACGGAGTGCGGCGAGAGCTTCGCCCAGGAGGCCGGCCTGCACGAACACTACATCCGGCACGCCCGTGGCGAGCTCTAGCGCCCTGCGCCGCGGCCTGGGGGCTCTGGCGCCGCCCCAGGAGCTCTAGCGCCCCCTGCAGCCCCAGTGGGGAGAGCTGGGACTGCAGCAGAATGCCCCCCTCTTCTGCCACCAAGCCCACTCCGATCGGCTCCGGGCGCTGGGACAGCAGGCGCCGCCTGGCAGGAAGTTGAGCTAGAATGGGACTGGAAGGACATTGATGGAACTGAGCGGATTGGATGGAGCAGGGCATGGGGCCTTTCCCCTCTAGAGGGCGCCAGCTCCCATCAGGCCCCAAGGTGGGGGATTGGCTAGCTCAGGGGGGCGGGGAATGGGGCACCGGGCCTGTGCCCTCTAGGGAGCATGGGCTCCTATCTGGTCCCAGGGCAGGAGGGCTGGCTCAGGGGGCTGCCATCTGAAACACCCCCCCATCCCCCTGTGTCCGTGTCCATCTGCAACACGCACCCCACAGCATCTCTCTCCACACCCTGCTCTTCCTCCCATAAACGCCTCGCGCCTCCGCTGCAGCCAAGCACCGAGCGCTCCACGGCACCGACCATCACTCCCTAGCCCGGGTGGAGGCTGCAGTGCCCCCTGCTGGAGTCCTGGCGGGAGAGGACCTAACCCGAACATGTCCTCTTTCTGTGTTGGGGGCAGGAGGGAGCTTTTCAAAGCCCATGTCTGGTCCCCGGGCTGTTACCCTGCAGTGTGGCGTGATCTCTCTGACTTCCCGAGCGGAGCTGGGCCCAGATCTTGTCCCGGTAAACCGTGTCAGCGCAGGGGTGACTTTCACCTGTTAGAGTTGTCCCAGTGCAGCCCCTGGCACAGAGGCACTTAATCCAGTACGAAGGGCCGTTATACCAGTCTGCCCCTACAGCCACTATAAGCCCGGTTGTACCAGTATAACTGCCCAGTGCTGTAGGGGTCCCAGACCCGCTGCCAGGGGCACTTGCCTGCTCCCCAAGGTGGCGTGCATCTTCACTGCTTCGGGGCGGAGCTGGGCAGCCATGGGAAGGAAGTTTTTGGGGGCAGTTCGGAGCGGAAGGGGGGAGATGTGGGGTGTTGAGGAGAATCGGGCTCCCATACCAGGCTGCGGGGCCGTGCGGGGGCACTGGGGGGAGGAGACGGTCCTATTTTTCATATGGAAACAATAAAGAGTTGGAAGCTGAGCACAGGAAAGGGTGTCTGTCTCCTGGGGCGGGTTGGAGCCAGGCGGGGCTGGCCGCAGGACAGGGGAAGGCTACAAGAAGCCGTGGGCACGTAGCCCCAGGGCTGGGGGAATTGGAAAGGCTCTGCCTTCAGCTGCTGGGGACGCGTAGGAACTGCAAAGCCTGATTTCAAAATCAGAGGAAGGGGCGCTGGCTGCAGGGTGGGGGGCTGGGATGCAGCGAGAATTCCTGCCCCACAGCGGGGCAGTGGCAGTGACACGGGCCAGGGCACCAGGACCCCACTCAGCTGATCAG
>NW_020665069.1:7601-12450 GCF_002925995.2 Terrapene triunguis
TGGCAGTGACACGGGCCAGGGCACCAGGACCCCACTCAGCTGATCAGCGTGTTAAGACAATGGCCTCAGCTGCTGAGGAATGGGGATGGTCCAGGACGCAGCTTCACTCCGGGGGGCCTCCGGGCTGTGACTCCAGCTTCTCCCACCCCCATCTCTCTGGAGCTGCAGCCCCAGGGCTGTGATGCTCCCAGACTGTGTGCGGACGGGCCCCAGGCCCCTCCGTAACCATGAGGGAGGGTTTCATGACTTGCTCACTGCACCCGGCCCCGCTGCTGCACCCACAGGCCCTGCCCTTGCACTGGGGCTATAGTGCAGGGGGGCCTCGGCCGTGAAGTGCTATATAGGACCAAGGGCTTCCTGTAGGGCCCAGGCCCTGCATGAGTCCCACAGAGCGACAAGCCCTAGGCCCCAGCCCCCTCAGTCCCTCCTCCTCCCCCCTTTGGGGGCATGGGGCAGCCCAGAGGACACCTTGGCCATGGGGTGGGCAGCCACCGGAACAGCGACAACCTGAGAGGGGCCAGCAGTGGGTGGCTCAGTCGCTGGAAGCTCTGCCCCAGATGCGTGGCCTTGGCCCTATGTCTTGCCCCACGGTCCCATCCAGCCTCCCCCCCTCCCCCATAAAGTAGCTCACCCAGGGCCACCTCTAGCCGCTATCTCCCAGGGCATATCCTGGGCCAGGGGCTCATCCAGCGGAGGGGGGGGTGGGGGGCTGGCTGGAGTCCTGGGATTGGGCCGGGCGGAGATGAAGTAGACACACAGCCTATGGTGTCCCAGATGGGAGCCAGCGCCCCCTAGAGGGGAAAGGGCCCCTGTCGTGTTCTCCGGCCCATCTGTCTTGCACCTCGAGCTGGTGCTGCAGGGCCCCCTGGGGCAGGTATTCCCGCTCCCCCCCCCGGGAGGGCAGTCTCGCCCCCCTGAGGGGCTGACACCCACCCCCACGACAAGCTCTCATCCTCAGGCACAATGCCCCAACCACCTGCATGCTGGGTGCTGTAGTTCTTAGTGGAGAAATGACCGAACCAAATGCATTCTGGGAGTTGAAGTTCTTGCAGAGGAGCAAAGGCTGGGCGAGTGGCAAGTTGTAGTTCTCACCACAGAACAATGCCCGAGCAAGGTGCATGCTGGGAGTTGCAGTTCTCACCACATAACAATACCCCAGCAAGGTGCATGCTGGGAGTTGTAGTTCTCAGTGAAGCTAGGGGCTACAGCTGTTAACAGTCTTAGCTCCAGCACCACAGGACACCAGGCCAAGTGCTAGGAAGGGCCCGGGGCCCCCCCACCTAAATAATATGCAACACGCGACGGTGCTGCTGTCACAGGCATGGCATCACCCCCACAGCGCAGGCCTGCACCATGATGTCACCCACCTGTCACCCACCTTGGCAGGGGGACGGCCAGGTGCAGCGTCCCCACCCTTGTCACACAACTATGGGGTGATGTCACCCATCAGCAGGGTGATGCCGTGACGATATCAGTGCACCCATCACAGCACAGGCCGGGTCCTCGCCCCGATCATCCTGGGAGACAGCCCCCCTCCTCCCCAAGCACAGGCCCACCCAGCACAGGCCAGACAGACACCGGCGCAGGGGACAGAGTACGGCAGAGATACAGAATCACTTTTATTATTAAACAAGGTCCCCACCCCCCAGCTATTTCAATGAGCTCGTTAATATTCATTGTTCTGCGGATGGCTGGCCCGCCCACAACCCGCTCTCTCCAAGGCGAAGCAGACAGGGTGCGCGGGCGGGATCTGCCCCACCCGACCCCCTGGGGGCGGTGGGTTCCAAACACGCCCGGGGCTAGTGGAAGGGGCACCTTAGTGGCTCCCGGCCTAATCTGCGTGGGGCAGAGGGGCAGCAAATGAGTGACAGGGCCTTCTCCCCTCCCTCGCGGGCAGCAGTGGGGATGGCGGCCCGGGCCCCTCCAGCTCCACAATCCTGCAGCCCCAAGGGTGAGTGGAGATTGCCGGGGCTCCCCTCTCTGAGGTCTGGGGGGCAGGTTGGGAGGGATAACAGGCCCCGCTCTGGGGGGAGGCAAAGATGAGGCCAGGCTGGCTGGGGCCCTGGTCAGATTCATGTGAATCTACAAATCAACTAGAATAAAGGAAGCGGGGGGGGGGCCCCGGCCCCCATTTCTGTCTCAGGACCCCAGATCCCATCACTGCCACCAACCCCCAGCCTGCAGAAACCACTGCGAACATCACCCAACTCACGGATCCCACTACACCCACCATCCTCTCTCCTACTACTGCAACCACCAATCCTCATCTGTGGATCCCACCGCAACCACCATTCTGGCTCCCTCATATCCTCCCACAGATCCCCATCCAACCCACAAATCCCACTGCAAACACCAACCCGCAGCCTGTGGAACCCACTGCCGCCACTGTCCAACCCACAGATCACACCACTGCCACCATCCATCTCACTCCCACCTTCCCCACCCCCCGGCCCCACAGCAAGGTAGGGGGCTACAGCTCCCCTCGGGCATGCAGCATGTAGTGCTCATGCAGATCCGCCACCAAGCCAAACTCGCCCGGGCACTCGGTACAGTGGTAAGGTCCGTCCGCTCCCTCGGCGTCCCGGGCGCCATTGGCCTCGCGGGGCGGGGCAGGGGGCCCCTTGTTGCGGGGCGGGGCCGGGGGGCTGCGGCGCCAGCCATGTTCACAGCGGTGAGCCTCCAGGGAGGCAGGCGAGGCGAAGCCCAGGCCACATTCAGCGCAGATGTAGTGGAAGGCTCCGGCTCGGGGCGAGGGGGGCACAGGCCTGGTGTCGCGGCCCTCTGGGTCCCCGGCAGAGGGTGGAGCCGGCCGGGGCGGGGGCGGCTTGGAGGAGGAGGTGTGCGGCCGCTTCCGGCCCACATGGTAGCTGCGATGGACCTTCAAGGCCCGTGAGGTGCCAAAGCCGCGCCCACACTCGGGGCATTCATGCCATTCGGGGCTGGGGGCCTGCGGGGAGCCCAAGCGACCCTGGCCGGCATCCCCCTCCTCTGCCGCCACCTCCTGCTGGGGCTCCGATACTGCCGACCTCAGCTCCTTGCTCCTGGGACCTAGAGAGAGATGGGGTGTGGGGGGTGTCAGCAAACTGTCCCTGATCCACAGGGGCCACAGGCAGCCCCAGAACACACACACCCCAGCACCCCCCAACCACACAGAAGGGGCTGACCTGCATGGCCTATCCAGCCCTGAGCCTGCCAGCTGGGCTGCCGGACAGGGGTCTGAATCTCTGTCGGAGGAGAACCCAGGAGTCCTGGCTCCCATCTCCACTTGCTCCAACCACCAGACCCCATTCCCCTCCCAGAGCTGCACAGAGAACCCAGGAGTCCTGACTCCCAGCTCCACAGCGTGAGATGACCAGCCCTAGGCAGAGCCGCCCACCTACCTGGGTACCCGTTGGCAGAGGGCGTGGATGGCCGGCTCTCTCCAGATGACACTGAGGTTGCTTCCGATTCATCCTCTTCCTCCTGCACCGTGGAGACGCCTGCAACATCCACTGCAGGTGAGGGGCTGCCTTTTCCCATTCACCCAAGCCACTGGGGGTGCCCCTCAACTCCAACCCACAGCCCCAGGCTCCCCACAGCTCTGCTGGTGCCCCTCAGTCCCTGAGCTACAGGAGTTTTCCCCAGTGCCCCTTGTTCTGGGAAGCACGAAAGTATGCACAGGTAGGATGCAGCTAATCCCTCTTCTCCCCACAGCCTCAGGGAGCACAAACGGTTAACGGCGCCAGAGAGCTACACACACCAAGCAAACCCTGGGCTCCACCCCTTCCAGCATAGGGACCAATCAAAAGAGAGCCAGGGAAAGGGGTGGAGAGAAACCTCTATTCACCTAGTGCTGAGATGAAGCCCTTCTGGGGTGGGACACGGTGGGTGTTTAACCACCACACAGCACAGTAATTTAGGACCGAAAACAAAGGACTGAAGACACACACACACACACGGCATCGCCCTGGGTTTAACGGCAGATTTCCCAGCCCAGTCATGACCAGGCCTGACCCTATTTAGCATGAAATCTAGTCCAATCACAGCACACTGGGCCCCTCTCCTGTGTGCCACCACCGCCCAGCAGCTCAGGACCATGGGAAGGGGGAATTTCAATCCCATCATGCTTTGGGACTGGCATTATATTGACCAGGGGACGGGGAATTCCAAGCCCATAATGCACTAGGCCTAGTATTTTACAGACTAGAGCAAGGAGAAATGCACTGGCCTGATGTTATAAAGACCAAGGGGAGGGAGAGGGGAAGGGGGAATCCCAGCCCCCCCCCAATGCCCCTCCCCACCAGCCACTGCCTTGCCCTGCCCTGCCCTCACCGGTCGAGGTCCCATCCTCCTCCTCGAAGATCACGTCCTCGCTCCCCCCCACGTCCGTGTGCTTGTGTGTTTCAGACATCATCCCTCGGCGATCAGCCTGGCTGGGGCGAGAGCCTCGCTCATGGGGTCCCTGCTCTGTCACACGGGAGCTGACCCCCCAATGTGCCACAATCCCACAATGCACCAGGACTATACAGATTAGGAGAAATGTGAGGCTCCAAACCTACCTTGCCCTGGAGCTATATGGACCAAGGGGTGAGGGGCACTCCTACAATGGGCTGGGGCTATATGGACCAAGGGGAGGGGGTTCCATCCCAAAATGCACCAGGCTGGGGCTATATGGAGCAGGGGGAGGAAGGTACCATCCCACAATGCACCAGGCTGGGGCTATATGGACCAAGGGGAGGAGGGTCCCATCCCACAACGCACCGGGCTGAGGCTATATGGACCAGGGGGAGGAGGGTCGCATCCCACAATGCACCGGGCTGGGGCTATATGGACCAGGGGGAGGAGGGTCCCATCCCACAATGCACCGGGC
>NW_020665069.1:12460-25839 GCF_002925995.2 Terrapene triunguis
GAGGAGGGTCCCATCCCACAATGCACCGGGCGGGGGCTATATGGACCGGGGGGGGAGTGTCGAGGGGTCCGACCCCACATGCACCGGGGCGCTATGCCCCGGGGGGAGAGGCGGGAGGCCCGCCCTATCCCGCCATGCACCGCGCCGCCCGTCGCTCACCGGCTCCTCCGGGCCTGACCCGGTCCCGTCTGGCCGCCGCGGCAGTACCGAGCTGCGCAGGCGCACTGGGAGCGAGGCGGGGGGCGGGGCCCCGGCAGCGCCTCCGACGTGGGTCTTTGCGCGTGCGCGGGCCGCCCATTCACGTCTGCGCCGTGGACGCAAGGTGTTGCGCATGCGCAGTGATGAGAGAGGTCGAACGCCGGGGCTTTCCTCTCCGGAGTCGATGCGCCTGCGCCGAGTGGAGGAGGCGAAGCAGGGGCGACTTGGTCCCGATGGAGGGTTCTGCGCATGTGCGACGGAGTGTGCCATTTTTACCGTTGCGATGAGGGGAATAATGCTCCTC
The DNA here is from genome assembly GCF_002925995.2 of Terrapene triunguis. Classification (NCBI taxonomy): domain Eukaryota; kingdom Metazoa; phylum Chordata; order Testudines; family Emydidae; genus Terrapene; species Terrapene triunguis. Next base: position 12,963 of record NW_020665069.1, read on the forward strand.
GTTTTCATTATTCCCCTTGGTATGGTCTAGATCTGGAGTCTCGTGCAATGCACCACTGGGGGTGCAAAGGACCGGTCCACAAACTAGGGGAAGCTGGTGCAATGCAGGTCGGGGTGCAATGGTCTGTCTGTACACTGGGGGTGGGGCTGGTGCAATGCACGAGGGTGCAGTGGTCCGGTCTGTACACTGGGGGGTGTGCTGGTGGAATGCACGGGGGTGTAATGGTCCGGTCTGTACACTGGGGGGTGCTCATGCAATGCACGAGGGTGCAGTGGTCCGGTCTGTACACTGGGGGGGTGCTGGTGCAATGCACGGGGTGCAATGGTCTGTCTGTACACTGGGGGTGGGGCTGGTGCAATGGTCCGGTCCGTACACTGGGGGCGGGGCTGGTGCAATGCATGGCGGTGCAATGGACCAGTCTGTAAACTACGGGGAGCTGGTGCCTGGGTCCCAAGTGCCCACAGCGGGGGATCCCACATTCCAGGGGCCTGTGATGCGCTGCCAGGGTGGGAGGCGGGCGCCTGCTTGGGGGCCCGATGCGCCACGAGCGAGCTGGCTGGGCAGCAAGGGGCCCTGTGCCCTGGCCTGTCGTGCCCTCATCCCGGTGCAGTGCTTCTATATCCTGGGAAATTTCTCAAACCCTGGGAATTTGTGAGTAAAATTTTTTGAATGAAAATTCCCAATTTCCCAAGTTGAAACATTTCAAGCCAGGACTCCTGGGTTCTATCCTTGCTTTGCCACTGACTTCATACGCAACCTTCAGCGAGTCACTTCCCCTGGCGGCGTCTCTCTTGGGAGGGTGGCGAGGCAGCGGTCGCGTGTCTGACAGTGATTCTCACGCTGGGGGGTGCGGCCCCTGCGGAGCGGCCTGAGAACAGGGGTTTGGGGTGCAGGGAAACGCCGGAGCCGCCCTTCCCCCACTCTCCCACGGCTCCAGCTCTGCGCCTGCTGTTCCACAGGTGGGCGATGGAGCAGCCCGTGTGTCTCATCGCCAACCCGGCCGACGGGGGGCTGGAGGTGACGGAGGAGGCGCTGGCGGCCCTGCGTGGCGTGGATCAGCCCGTGGTGGTGGTGGCCATGGCCGGGCTGTACCGCACCGGCAAGTCCTACCTCCTGAACCAGCTGGCCGGCAGGAGAACGGGTGAGAGACCTTCTGCTTCACCTCCCCCTCTGGGCCAGCCGTGAAATCCCCCGGCTCGCGTGAGTCTGTTATCGAGCCACGGGAACGTGGGGCTGGAAGGGACCTCGCGGGGTCGTCACGTGCAGCCCCCGGCGCGGAGGCAGGGCCAGGAACTGAGAGCGGCTGGGATGGGGGTTTGTCCAACCTGGGACCAATGTGTGCTGGCTAGTGGGCGACCATCCACCTAGCTATCCCCAGACCCCACATCTATCTATCTATCCCCAGACACCGCCTCTGTCAGAGAACTGTCCATGGTGCCGACCCACATCCCGGGGCCGGGGGGCGAGCTGGGTCTGGCAGCTCCAATCCCTGAATGGCTCAGGTAGAAACCGAAAGCAGCCGGAGCCTTTCGTAGCACAGGGCTGATTCCGGGAAACCCGGTGTGTGTGGGGCCGGGGGGAGGGTTGCTTTCCCCTGCGGCAGGGAGCACTCGCAGGTTGAACTGGTGTCCATGGTGGAGTCTGTCACTTGGAGTCCGTAACCCCTGATTCGGGGCCAGCAGCGACTCGGCCCGACGTCGGGGCTGGGCGAGGGGCTGTGCCACGCAGGGGGTCAGGGTCCCTGTGTGGGTGCCCATCCCTGAGTCTGAAGCAGTTAAGCCGGCTCCAGCCTCCGCTTTCAGTTTCCATCTGACTCGTCCCCTGTTTCCTGGACCAGGTGCAGCAAAAGCCCAGCTCTGAGCCGCACGGACGGACGGACGGCGCGGGAGGGACACCGAGCGGACACCGAGCCGCCTTTGCCCCAAGGCAGGTGGGTCCCGGCTCCTCCCCTGCCCCCCGGGGCTTGGAGCGACTAGAGTCGGGGCACGGGGCAGCCGGGCCCGGGCAGGGGCCATCGCCTGGGTGTGGAGCGAGAGCAAAGGCAGCAGCTGGTAACGCGGGGCTGGGGCCAGGGGCGATCCCGGCTGGGGGGGTTGGCAGGGCGCGGCGGCACCGGGGGAGGGGTGGAGAGCAGGGTCTGACCCTGGCCCTAAGACCTCAACCTTAACCCCTGACACCTGCCTTCTTCGCTGTACCCCCACCCCATAACTCTATCCCCTACCCCATAGCCCTAACCTCATAACTACCCCCCCAGCCCATAGCCCTAACCCCATAACTCTACCCCCACCCCATAGCAGTAACCTCATAACTCTACCCCCACCCCATAGCCCTAACCCCATAATTACCTCTTACCCCATAGCCCTAACCCCATAACTCTACCCTACCCCATAGCCCTAACCCCATAACTGCCCCCACCCCATAGCCCTAACCCCATAACACTACCCCATAGCCCTAACTCCGTCACCGCGGCTGTGAATGGGCCCACAGACCCCAGTGCCCTTCCTCTGCCGATGGGGTTGTGACCGGTTCCCCCCGGGGCTCCACTGGAACTGGGGTATCCCAGAGCCCCCTGACCCACCAGCCTGGGCTCCCTCTCACCCTGTGCTGCTGTGACACGCTGCAAACCCCCCCAGCTGCACTTCCACCAGCATCACACAGGTCGGGCCACACCCAGCTGCAGTTACACGCAGGCTCTCTGACCGCCAGCCTCCCAGCCTGGGCCCCAGATCAGCGCCCTCCGGCCCTGGTCAACGCTGGCCAGTACATGGGTTTAACACCCCGTCCGCCTCTCCCTCAATGTGAAGAGAACAATGCACACTTATGCGAACCAAGCCGAGATCTTCCCCAAGCACTGCAGGCAGGGCCGGCTCCAGACACCAGCACAGGAAGCGGGTGCTTGGGGCGGCACGTCCGGGGCTTGGGCGGCGGGTCCCTCGGTTCCGCTCGGAGGGAACGACCGGCTGCCCAATTGCCGCCAAAGAATGAAGTGGTGGTGGTAGAGCTACCACCGAAGTGCCGCCGATCGCGGCTTTATCTTTTTTTTTTTTTTTTTGCCCCCCGCCGCTTGGGGCGGCAAAACCGCTGGAGCCGGCCCTGACTCCAGGCAAAGCTCACGGGTTTGGATTAAAACATAAAAGAAGTTTATTAACTACAAAAGATCAAATTGAAGTGATGATAAGGGATAGCAAACAGACCAAAGCCGATTACCCAGCAAATACACCGAACCGCAAACTCAGTTAATACACTCACTAGATTGGATGTGAATTCGCAGACTCTCACCCTGATGGAGGATCCACGCCGGCTGCAGATCCTTAAGGGACAAGCTGCCCTCGCTGACAGCTGGGAACCCCCGGCTGTTCCATACACAGACTAGAAATCCCTTTAGCCTGGGGCCAGCACTTCCCCCCGGTCAGTCTTTGTTCCTCGGGTGTTTCCAGGGGTCTCTTTGGGTGGGGAGCGAAGAGCCCCAGGTGACGTCACTCCCCACTTCATACAGCTTTAGCATCTGGCGGGAGCCCTTTGTTCCGAAGCTTGGTTCCCAGACCGGGTTGTGGGAAAATACTGACACCCCAAGATGGAGGCTGGAGTCATGTGGTCTCATCGCATGTCTCTGTAGCGTCACAGCAGCGTCACTCACAGGCTGTGTGTGGGGTTCTCAGGGAGGCTCCCCAGGTGGGAGATGAGCTTCTCCTAAGGCCTGGTGTTCTTTCCTAATGGCCCATTGCCCTGAACAGGCCATTCCCCACCCGCTGTCTAGACTGAAAACATGGTGTAACTACCTATGATGTACAGATACACAGTCAATATTCATAACTTCAGATACCAAAATGTTCCATGCGCACACCTAGGATGATCCTCTTCAGCAAACCATCCCTTGTCCAATGACCCCTCACGTGACTTGTAGAAAATGCAGCAGAATTCTGCCATAACCCTATCATCATCTCACGGTGAGGACTACGGGGCGCAGGGTCACAGGGTCACCAAGGATTTTCGGCTGGAAGAAAACCAGAGGGGAAGCGGTGGCAGCGTTTCGTTTCGAAAGGCCGGTTTGTGTCAAAATGGAGCTGGGTTGTGTTAAAACCACAGAGCCAGAAAGGGTGAAAATCTGCCTAGAAATGCCATGGAAAAGGGAGCGGGGGCAGTTTGGGGTCGAATGGTTCATTTGGAACCGAAGTTCGCACACCTGGTGAGATTCTTCTAAAAACAAAAATGTACAAAGGTTAAACGTTGTGTTCAGCCCCCAAGCAGATTTATTTCGGGGGTTTTGCTTTGACGAGACCACCAGACACGTTCCCCTCTCGGGAGGAGTCGAAACAATTCTTTCCCCTGGATTTTCCGGCTACTGAATGGAAACAAATCAACCTCAGCTCAGCCCGCGGCTTCCGGGCAGCCGGAGAGAGCTCGGAGACGGGGTGTAATCGAGGCAAGAGGCCTCCGCGTGCCCCATGGCTCCATCCCGTGGGCTCTGGCTGCCCTGTATATGGTCCTTCTAGGGGCCCCATCACCACAGCTCATGTATTGACCCTCACTCCCCCTGGGGGGGCAGGGCGGCGCTGTTATCCCCATTGTACAGATGGGGGAACTGAGGCACGGAGCAGCTGAGACCAGGGACAGTCAGGCCTTGCAGTGCTGAGTGCAGCAACAACGAAACACCTTCCAAAACCTGGCCTAAGTGGTGGGGAGTCTTCCTCTAACCACTGGACCGTCCTGCCTGTCCAGCAGCAGCCCCGCCAGGTGTGATTCAAGGGGCACCGGCTGGGGGTCTGAAGCGATGCCCAGGAGTGCCAGGGCTTGTCTGCCCCGGGGTGAGCAGCCGCGGGCGACGCTGGGGTCCGTACGCTGCACCCGGGGCGGGTGGAAGGGTCTCCCGCAGTTTGGGGGGCCTGGCTCTGAGTCTCATTGCCCCCGCATGTCTGGCCCCCCACGCGCTAACCCTCCCCGCTCTGTGTCCCGCAGGCCCCCCCCCCAGCGCGATGGAGATCCCCATGCCGACCCCCATCTGCCTGATCGAGAACAGCCCGGCGGGGGAGCTGCGGGTGCAGCAGGAGGCGCTGCAGGTGCTGGCGGAGATCTCCCAGCCCGTGGTGGTGGTGGGCATCGCCGGGCTGTACCGCACCGGCAAGTCCTACCTCATGAACAAACTGGCCAGCAAGAGAACGGGTGAGAGACGTGAGCCCTGCCCCCGGGCGCCAGGACTCCTGGGTTCTCTCCCTGGCACTGGGAGGGGAGTGGGGTCTAGTGGTCAGAGCAGGGGGAGGGGCTGGGAGCCAGGACTCCTGGGTTCTCTCCCTGGCGCTGGGGGAGCGGGGGTCGGTCTAGTGGTTAGTGTGGGGGGAGGGGGTGGGAGCCAGGACTCCTGGGTTCCCTCGCTCTGTGACTGTCCCAGCTCCGCCTCTCTCTCCCCAGGGTTCTCGCTGGGCGCCACGGTGCAGTCGCACACCAAGGGCATCTGGATGTGGTGCCTGCCCCACCCCCGCCGGGCCGGCCACACGCTGGTGCTGCTGGACACCGAGGGGCTGGGCGACGTGGAGAAGGTGAGTGGGGCGGGGAGGGGGCAGTGTATGAGAATCAGCCAATTTGCAGAGCAGGATGGAACGCCCCTCGGCACGCAGGGGCTGCTGGGACTTGTAGTTCAGGGCAAGGCATGCTGGGAAAGGGGATGGGGTATTTAAGGAGCTCCCTCTGCGAAGGGACAGACTCAGCGAGCCCCATGTAGGGGAAGGAGGGGCTGTCTGATGTGGGGTGACGCCCCCTGAGGGGGGCAGTGCCAACTCTGGGAGATCTGGGGATGCCGTGGCGGGGCTGGAACGGGATGCCCAGGGGCGTGGCTGGAAACGCTTGTCCTGTCTGGGGAGAACTGTTGAGATATCGAAAATGTTTCCCATCCCGAATCGTGATGAAAAGTTAAAATGGGGGGAAAGTGCCAGGGCCTGAAAATCAGAAACGTGTCCTGGGTCCGGGTCACGCCAAAAACTTGGATCATTTTCAACCATTTCATTTTGATTTTCCACCTTTTTATTTTCTTTCTTAACTGGGTCTAAATTTACCAAAATGTTGGCAACGAGATGTCGCTTTGCCTTGCAAAACAGCAAGTTTCCAGTTAGACAAACGGCCAGTCGGGCTATTTCCACAATTCTGAAACTTTTTCTCCAATAATTTTTCAAGTCGAGAAATTCACCTTAACCGACCCTGTTTCACCAGTGATTTTGGTATCAACAATTCAGTGTTCTTCAGTGACAATTTTGTGACCCACTCTAGTAGTGGAGGGCAGGCCTGAGATTTGGGGGAGCCAGCTTCAAATCCCTGCTCCACAGACCCCCTGTGTGACCTTGGACTCAGTTTCCCCACCCCGCCTGCCAGAGGGAGTGTGACGATAAATACATTCGCTCTGGAGAGGGGCTCAGACATGGCCGATAAGATGGATCCTTGGAGAAGGATCCCGCAGCCTTGGCCATATGTTGGCTTCGCTCTGTGCTAGGTGGAGGCAAGAGCCGGTATCGCCAGCCACTAGGGGGCAAAAAAAAGTCGGGACCCGAAAAATGCACGAGAGCAGCTGCAAACCCCACGCCCTGCAGTGGGGGCTGCTGCAGCTGGACCCCATGGGACGGGGGGGGGAGGGGGTTGTCGCCTTCCCAAAGTTTAAATAGAGTCACGTGGGTTATAAACTTACTTCAGTAAAAGAAGAGCAATGTGAACTCCCACCCCCTCCCGTGCCTCCGGGAGCTGGGGATTTAACGGGGTGGGAGAGGGGAATACGCCAACCCCAAATAGCGACTCTCCTGGCTCCAAGAATGGGAATTCATTGTGGCCTGAATTGGGACTCCGGAGAGTTGGGGGGCTGTTCCACTGGCCACCCTGCCCCCATGCCTCAGTTTCCCCATCTGTGCTGTGGGGCTGGCAATCCTGCCCTGCTCTCCAATGGCCTTTGAGCTCTGCGGCTGGGACACACTTGGGACGGTGACGGTGGGTGTCGTTCCAGGGTGACACGAAGAACGACACGTGGATCTTCGCGCTGGCCGTGCTGCTCAGCAGCACCCTGGTCTACAACAGCAAAGGGACCATCGACCAGTTCGCCCTGGAGAAGTTGCAGTATCTTTGCCTGCGGGCCAGGGCTGGGGGAGCTGGGGGGGGCTTATGTCCCCGAGGAAAGGCCCCACGGTTCCAGCCAAATTCTTGACCCCCAGCGAAATCGTGACCCATGGCGCAGGGTGTGCACCACGGCCCCCTCTAGTGGCTGCTCCGTGTGGTGGGTAACAACCCACTACTGCCACCAGCTGGCGGAGTCGCTGCTTCAGCTCCAGTGCTGCAGGGGGCTGCTCTGGACCCTGGGGGTGGTGGGTTCGATCCCTGCTTCCTGGTGTCGTCATGGAATATCCTCCCCATCCCCCGGTCCCTTCTGAGCCCCCGTTGCAGGTGGGTTGGGGGGCCCTGTGGGAGCACGACCGCCCTGTGGGGGGGCTGCGTTTCCAGTTCCTTAGCCAGCCCCCAGCTACGTGACGGAGCTGACGGAGCGCATCAAGGTGAAGGCGGCGGGCAGGGGCGGCCGGCAGGACGGGGAAGATTCAGCCGAGTTCGTGCGGTTCTTCCCGGCCTTCGTGTGGGCCGTGCGGGATTTCACGCTGCAGCTGGAGCTGGACGGGCGGAAGATCACCGAGGACGAGTACCTGGAGAACTCCCTGAAACTAAAGCCAGGTAGGGGAGCGGTGCTGGCCCCAGGGGGTGCTGTGCTGCAGGAGGCAGGGTGGGGGCTCTCCCCTGGCTGTCAGGGCTGGCCCCAGGGGGGCACTAGGGGGCGCTGTGCTTGCAGTGGGGGTGACTTTTGCTCGAGACACAAACCCAAGCTGTTGACACCTTGCAGGGGTTACCAGTCCCTGGGAGTTGGCCACGTTCCAGCTGGGACAGTTCCCCGGCTCCCCTCAATCCCCTGTGGATATCGGGGTCTCTTCCCCCCAGGGGAATCTGTCCAACAGCCTCTGCGCTGCCCCCCAGAAGCAGCCGCATGTCGGCGCAGGGCTGCTGCCCAGCTCCCGTCTCCTCCCCAGGCAGCAGCCGGCAAGCCCAGCTCTTCAACCTGCCTCGCGAGTGCATCCGCCAGTTCTTCCCGGCCCGGAAATGCTTCGGCTTCGTCCCGCCGGCTGACAGGACCGGCCTGCCCCGGCTGGAGGAGCTGCGGGAGGATGAGCTGGACTCCAAGTTCCGGGAGCAGGTGGTCCTATTCTGCCACCACATCTGGGAGACGTCGCAGCCCAAGACCCTGCTGGGCGGCCATGTGGTGACCGGGGCCAGTAAGTGTGCATAGCCCTTGGGCTGGGGCGGTCACGGAGTCAGAGGGCCGATGGCCTGGAACTGCTCCGAACGAAGCCAGCCAGGACTCTGGTTTAGCCTCTCTCACCAGGGCAAGATGCCTACACGGCTTCGGCCTTCCTGAGTCTGACCTTGGAGCGTTCAGCCCCCTGTTCTCCCCGAGCTCCCCGCAGCGAGTCCCCCTGGGGGGGACCCCTGGGGCAGCCAAAGGGCCCTGCCCCCCCTGCAGCCAGCAGCGACTCCCAGCCAGCGAGTGACCCAGACGGGTTATTAGTCGTGGGGAACCCAGCGTAGAACAGAGCTTGTGAGCACAGGGAGCGGGAACATTCAGTGAAGTCCATCTTGGTGGGAGGGGAGCCCAGAGCCAGGGCTTGGCCCTCCCTCCCCCCACCCCCAGGCCTCAAGCTGCCGGGCCCCAACATGCCCGTTGCCTCTGGTCTTTTGTCTCACTCCCGAGGCACAGCGTCACCTGGTCGCACCCTCTCCTGGCCATCGCCTACGAGGGTCTCAGCAAAAGTCACCCCCCCATTCCCACCACCCAGGCTTTGGTGCAATACCCAGGGAAACTGAGGCACACACAGCATTCATGCAAAACAGTCAGGCTCATATAGGCTCATGTACAACATAATGAGGAAAAACCCACTTCGTCACAGGGGGTCACCGGCTCCCCATGCGATGCTGGGGCCAACGGGGCTCATGGGGTGCTGGGTGGGATGAACCAAGCCGGGAGGGGTCCCCTATGGCCAGTGCTGGTGGGGACAACGCTGCAGCCTGCGCCCAGCTCTGGGGTGCACGGTTCGAAGGGCCGCTGGAAAATTGTCAAGGGATGGAACAAAGCTGTGGAAATGACCCATGGGGGAGAACAGGCCAGGTGGGAGGAGCCCAACAGAGCAGATCTGGTCAGTGGATCCCAGGGGAGATGGGGAGAGGCCTGGCTGGCAGGGTGGGCGCGTCTCCCCAGGGAGGGATGCCCGGGTCCCAAAGGGCTGTTTGGGCTCCAGAGAAAGGCTGAGCAGGGCCCTGCGGCTGGGGGGGCGAAGCCTGGCCCATCCCGAGAGACGAGGCACCAATTGCTCAGGGGGACAGGGGTGCATTTGTGACTGGGATGGGGGGACTGGGTCGAATCCGGGCTTGGGAGGGGGGCATGTCCCAGGCTCGGCGTCTGTCCTGCAGTGGGAGGGCAGGTCAAGGGGTGTAGGGACAGGCGGGGAGCAGCCGGGGTCCTGGAGGGTGTGGGGAGGGTCTGGGCCCCCTGGCGCTGACCCTGTCCCCACCAGCCACGCTGGGCCCCCTGGCACTGACCCTGCTCCTCCGGAAGTGCTGGGGAACCTGGCGCTGACCCTGCCCCTCCGGCCGCGCTGGGCCCCCTGGCACTGACCCTGCCCCTCCGGCAGTGCTGGGGAACCTGGCGGTGACCTACGTGGACGCCATCCGCAGCGGGGCGGTGCCCTGCCTGGAGAGCGCGGTGCTGGCCCTGGCGCAGATCGAGAACTCGGCGGCGGTGGGGGAGGCCGTGGCTGTCTACGAGGAGCAGCGGGAGCGGCGGGCGGCGCTGCCCACGGAGACCGTGCAGGCGCTGCTGGAGCTGCACGCCCAGTGCGAGCGGGAGGCGCTGCGGGCGTTCATGGCGCGCGCCTTCAAGGATGACGACCGCCGCTTCCAAGGGGAGCTCATGGTACGGCCCCTCACGCCGGCCCCGGGGGTTATGGGATAGCTGCCCCTCTGCGGGATGGGGGGGATGGGGCTCCCCTGATCCCCTTACCCCAGGTATCTCCCAGCTCTGGCCCTTGCTTAGCTGGAGACCCAAGATGCAAGGCCAAAGGGACCTAGCCCAATCTCCAGCCCCGGGTGCATGCGGATTGGCTCACATCTCTGCCCATTTGGCCCTGCCCCATCTGTACTCCCCCCCCCCACCCTGGCTCACCCCTGCCCTGTCTGGGCCCAACCTGGCAGCGCCGCCTGGAGGAGCAGAAGCAGGAGCTCTGCCGGCGCAATGAGGTGGCGTCCTCGGACCGCTGCATGGCCGCCCTGCTGGAGCTGTCGGACGAGCTGGATGACCGGATCGGCGCGGGGGTCTACTCGGTGCCCGGGGGCTACCAGCGCTTCCAGGACGACCAGTGGCATGTGGTGGAGAGATACTGGCAGGTGCCAGGGAAGGGGGCAAAGGTAGGAGAGGGCTGGAGCCTGGCTCTGTCTGTCTGTGCGTCCCCTCATTCTGCAGCCCAGGAAGCCCTGCTGAAAACATCAGGGGCAGCATCAGAATGTGTCTACCCCACCCACACAGACCTCCCCGCTGTCAGCCTGCCCCGGGCCAGGTTCCCGTGGCCAACCCAGTCCTCAGCTGCTCTGCTGGGGCTGCTGGCGGGGGCCGGTTAGCGATCGTTTGAAGAGGTTGGTTGTTCTGTTACAAAACGTGTTCAGTCCCCAGCTCATCCGGAACAGGCACCGAGGGTGTCGAGTGGGAATGAAATGCTAATTCTGGAGCTGGCGCCCCCTGGAGGGGAAAGGCCCCATGCCCCATTCCGAACCCCCCTGAGCCAGCCAGTCCCCTGCCCTGGGACTGGATCAGGGCCAGCAACCCTAGAGGGGAAAGGTCCTGTCTTCCAGCCCCCGCCTGCCTAGCCAGCCAGTTACTCCCTGGTGCTGTGATCCAGAATCCCGACCCGGATCCGGCCCCACAGGACAAACCCCCCTGACCTGGTGTCTCCCACTCTCCATCCTCAGGCCGAGGAGGTGCTGCAGGAGTTCCTCCAGTCCAAGGAGGCTGTGGCCCAGTCCATCCTGCAGACGGATGAGGCCCTGACGGAGAAGGAGAAGGAGATGGCAGGTACCACTGGGGGGATGTCATGCCGCTGGGGCGGGGGAGAAGGTGCCTGGGCTGCAGCCCTGGTGGGCAGAGTCACCATGGCCCTCCCCATGCCAACCCACCTCTCTCTCCCCATGCCAGCCGAGCGAGGCCGGGCCGAGGCGGCCGAGCGGGAGCAGCAGGTCCTACAGCAGAAGGAGGCTGAGTTGCAGCAGAAGCTGGAGGACCAGGACCGCAGCTACCAGGAGAACCTGCGGCAGCTGGAGACAAAGCTGGAGGACGAGAGGAAGAAGCTGCTGGAGGAGCAGGGCAAGATGATGGATCAGAAACTCAAGGTACCGGGGGGGCCGCGGGTGCTTGGCGCTGCGGGGACAGGATAGGCACAGCCCAGGGAACGGCGCCCCTGCCACCGGCCTCAGCCTGCCCGGGGGTGGGACTCCCATGCATGGGGCAGCCAGGGCGCTAGCAAATGGCCGGCAAGGGGCGGGATACGCCCTCCTGTGGGGCAGGGACTGTCCCATGGGGCAGGCTGGGGATCCCTCTCATGCTGTCGCTGCCCCTCAGGAGCAGGAGGCCCTGCTGAAGGAGGGGTTCCGGGAGGAGGCCGGACGCCTGGAGAACGAGATCCAGCGCCTGCAGCAGCAGAGCGAGGAGATCCAGAAGCCGTCATGGATCCAATCGGCGCTGGGGGTGCTGGGCGATGTGGCCACCCTCGTGCTACCTGGCTTCGCTGGCAAGGCCGCCGGGGTCGTCACCAGCCTCGTCCGGCGGATGTTCTGAGGGGCCCCCGGCCTCCCGCTCGCCTCGCTACCCCAGCGGCCTGTTCACCCGCGGAACCCCCTGCCACAGGACGCTCTGCCAGCGAGCAGCTTAGTAACGTCCAGCAAAGCGTTGGGTGGTTCTGACTGCAACGCCGAGAGCTCCCAACCCCCACGCTGGTGAGGTCAGGGAGGAATATCTCACCCACAGAGCCTTGCAGGGAGGGTGCATTGTGGGAGACGTGCTACTTCAAGATGCACAGGTGCTATTGGAGAGGGATACTGGGATGGTTGGGCCTATTAGCCTGATCTGTGGGGCAGGACCCAGGCGAGGTGGCCACCAGACAACCACACATGGAGCTGAGGCAGCCTTCTGCCCCAGGTACCTCCCCAGCCCCGGGCCGAGGGATGGGAGCTGGCGTGGGCGTCGGACGGGACGCCTCTCTCCCTTCCTTGCAGCCGGACAGCTTTAAACTATGCAATTAAATAAACCTCCCCCACAAACCTCACTCTCATGTCTGGGTGTTTTTGCTGCTCTCTGGTGACGTGAATCGACACTCCTGAAACTAAGAAACATGCGGGACAGACGCCGGCGCGCCGGGACAAGCTGCGAACCCGCCCTGGCTGCCCTGAATTTGGGCTGTCAAGGCAGGGTCAATGCTGTGAGATTGCTAAACCGCAGGTTGGCTAGTGGTTACAGCAGAGGGGGCCTGGAGCCAGGACTCCTGGGTTCCCTCCCCAGTCTGGGAGGGATGTGGTGTCTAATGGTTAGCGCAGGGGGGCTGGGAGCCAGGATAGGGCCTGGCAGGGCATAGAGTTCTCACCCGCTTATTAGTGAAATACCCAGGGAGGTCCTGGCAGTGCAAATGCTGGAGGACAGTTTAAGCAGCGGGATTGGCTGGCACCGGCGGGGACATCGGGAAATGGACACGGAACCAACCCCCCCCCCCCCGCTGTGTGAAATCCCGACCCGGTCAGGGCCCCGCGGAGCTGGTGTGATCTTGCTGTC
>NW_020665069.1:25849-52771 GCF_002925995.2 Terrapene triunguis
CTGGACAGCACACGCCATTCGCACTCAGGGTCCGTCTACACTGGGACGGCAGCTGGGGGGCCAGACCCGGCCCAGGCAGTTCGTACTGCGCTGCGTTAGCTTTATATCCTCGGGCGGATTCCTGGGCCTGGTGGCAGGTCGGGGCCCCCGTAGGAAGCGTGAAACCCGAGTCTGACTCGCGATTACGGATACGATTCTCTCACGGACGGAGATCACAAATTCTGGGACTTTCCGGGACCTCCGGGATGTCTTTGGGGGCAGGGCTGGAGCAGCTCTCAGACCCGGAGCAGTGGCCACCAGAACCGGTGTCTGGCAGCCAGTCCCGGGGCTGTCGGAGCTGCGGCCAGGGTTGGGTCAGCCCCCCTGGGCCTGGAGCAGCTGCAAGCCCTGGCAATGCTCTGCTGTGTTTGCCCCCCTGCCCCCAGGGTATTTTTAGTAACAGTCGGGACAGACCTCTCTGGCTAGATCGGAAAAGCCCCACGGCAGAAAGGCCCCGGGACGGGGTGGGCTGGACAAGTTCAGACTGGAATCCAGGTGTCCATTTGTACCAGGGAGGGGAATGAACCGCGGGAAGAATTTCCTGAGAAGCGCGTTGGATTCTCCGTCACGGACGGTTCTTAAATCAAGCCGGGCTGTTCCTCCGACAGATCCGCTCTCGGGCAGGTCCGGCTTTAGGCCAATTCCACCAATTCCCCCGAATAGGGCCCCGCGCCTAAGAGGGCCCCGCGCCCAGTGGCAGGGCTGCCGGGGTGGGGACAAGTGGCCGAGAATCCCTTCCCTGGCTAGAGGCTCCTTTTTAATTTTTACTCACCCGGCGGCGCTCCGGGTCTTCGGCGGCACTTCGGCGGCGGGTCCTTCACTCGCTCCGGGTCTTCGGCAGCACTTCGGCAGCAGGTCCTTCAGTGCCGCCAAAGACCCGGAGCGAGTGAAGGACCCACCGCCGAAGACTAGGAGCACTGCCCGGTGAGTACAAGCCCCTCGTGTTTTTTTACGTGTTTTTTATTTTTTTTTAGTCATCCCTGCTGGGGCCCCGTCGAAACTGTTCGAATTGGGCCCCGCACTTCCTAAAGCCGGCCCTGCTCTCGGGTTAGTGTGGGGCAAGTCTCTGGCCTGTGGGACACAGGGGGTCAGACCAGATGATCACCGTAGGCTCTTCTGGCCTTGGAGTCTATGATCTATGAATGGGGGATGGGGGGCACAGAGCTGCTGGCATGGCAGGGGCGGGCGGGTGGCACCCAGAGAGGACGCGGGAGAGGACGGAGGGACGCCAGGAGCCCCGCGAGTGGAATGAGCTGAGCTGGTACAAGCTACGCAGGGTGTGACCCAGGGGATTCAGACCGTTAATATGGGGAACTGCAGGCACCAGTGCAAAGCCCGGTGGTCAGTCGGGTTCAGGATCACAAGCCCTTGTCACATCTCAGGACTAACCGAGATCCCAGTGCAGCTGTTACAGGGCCCAGCTGGGAAAAGCCCCACAAGGGACGTGACGAAGGCAGACGGGTTCGGGGAATGTTCCCCACCTGGATCGGAAGGAAGTGGCCGAGGCATTCGGCTCTAGCAGCGGGACCAGGCTTTCTGTTCGGCCAGTGACCGGCGGGATGTTAAATACCAGATGCTAAAGGTCGACATGTCTAAACCGGCAGGACCGGGTAGGGAAGAGTAGCTGAAGAATTGGCGGAGGAGCTCCCTGAACCCCTGAGGTTGATGTGTAACAAACCTTGGCACACGCACGAGGTCCCAGAGGATTTGAGAAAGCTCTTACGCCAATATTAAAAGGGGTGGACAGGGCGACCCGGGAACCCAGGGGCGGGAAGGGGGTCAGCCGGCTGGGGTGTCTGGGCGGGGGAGGGGAGTGTTTAACCTTCGCTTTCTGGGACGGTGCCGTGCCTGTTCCCCAAACACAGACCGGGCCTTGGGTCGGAACGACGCTGATTTCCCAGCATCAGCTCCCGGCACACGACGAGCGGCTGTTCTCCTGGCCGCTCCCAGTTTCCATTTGACACAGAGCTGTTTGCACTGCCGGCTGGTTTTAAACCCATCGCGTTTAACGTCAGACAGGCCCAGCGCGATCGTCTCGTCTGACCCCCGGCACGGCGCAGGGCCCAGAACCTTTCCCCCCCGGGTACCAGACCCCGACTCCGGCTGAGTCACCGACGGCCCCAGATCGCGGGTTCCAGACGAGTGACAGAGACTCCACCACGGACACGAGTTCAAACCCGTCAGTGACCCAGCCCCAGTGCACAGGAAGGTGAAACCCCCCCAGGTCTCTGCCAGTCTGTTCCGGGGGAGAATTCCTTCCCGACCCCGCGTCTGGCTTTAAGCGAACACTTAACGTCACTGGCGATTTTTCGCTGCTCGTGGTTTTGTGACGGCTTAACAGGAAACTGTGCACACCGCACTCGCGAGAGCAAGGTAGCGGCGCAACAGGAAGCCGTTCAGATGCTTGGAAGGGCAGGGGCGGGGGGACCGTGGGCTGCCCCCCCTCCCCATGGAGCAGGAGCTGCTGCTGTCTGGGGAAGGCCAAGCCATGGCCGGGGCCGCCTCCGGCTACACCCCAGGCGGGAACGGCAAGACGGGTCAGTGAGGTAACCAACGTGGGCCAGGAAGTTTTCCATGCAAGAGGGGAGGCCAGGGACACTTTGGCCACCTTGGAACTTGCTAAGAGAGAGGAACTGCCTGAGCTGTCAGCGTGAGAAGGAAGGTCAAGGGTTGCAGATTAGAGGCAGCCACCTGAGGAAGACATCGAACCAATCAGAGGACTTGGGCAAGGCTGAGCAATGAGGAAGTTTTCGACCCCACGCTCCAAGCTCACCCCTTATACTGGGTGCTGCCTGCTTTTGCTTTTGCTTTTCACATCAACCCCAGAGAGAGGCAGAAAGCCACAGAGGAGAGCGGCAAAGCGTGGGACTTGTCCCTACTTCGGAGAGAAACACCAGACAGGTAAAGAACGGTAAGGGCTCTGCCTTCGGCTTGCCCCACCGCGCCCCAGGACATCATTAGCACCAGTTTACCCTGAAAAGGTTTGCTGGCGTAGGTACATCAGGTCCCTGGGAGGGGGAATCGCCCCCCTTCTGACAGAGCTGTGCCGGCCAAATTCCCCGTGTGGACGCGGCTCTAGCAGCAAACGTGTCAGGCTGTCCGGGTACAAGAACTCGTTGGCTGGTAGAAGCCGCGTCTCCACCAGCAGGGTTTGCTGGTGCAGCCCTTCTGTGCAGAGAAGGCTTTAGCCACAGCGCCGTGATTCATGGCGGAAGATTCTTTTCACGGCACGTGGCGGGGCCGGACTGTCCATCATTATCTTGTAGAGCGAGGCTGGTGGAACAGAAGCTAGAGGAGAGGCAGGTCCATCAATGGCTATTAGCCAACATGGTCAGGGATACGACCCCACCCTGGCCTTCTGACGGCCAGACGCTGGGAGGGGAAGACAGGGGTGGGTCTCTCCAAAATTGGCCTGTTCTGTCCACATCCCCTGAAGCTCTGGCTTGGGCCACTGTCAGAAGACAGGACACTGGGCGAGATGGACCATTGGTCTGGCCCGGTCTGGCTGTTTTTATGTTCTTAACCTGAGCTGCCAGGACCATGAGAGCTGGGGACAAAATGACCAAAGAGGTAAAGGTGGAAGAGAGCCTGGTAGGTCGTACGGAGATTGCTCTGGGATGAGCTGGCAGGAAAAGGGAGGGGAGGAAAAGTAGCGGTGTTTCATGTCAACTTGCTGAACTGGGGATAACACTGGGGGGCAGAGAGGGGAGGAGCCAGGACTCCTGGGTTCTATTCCCAGCTCAGCAACTAACCTTGAACAATTCCACTTCCTACATCCGTGCCTTAGTTTCTCTCTGTGTTGAAGAGACGACCAAACCCACCGGGGGCTGGGAGGATGAATTGTTTTGTGTGTGAAATTCTTTCAGCCCCTCAGACGAGAAGAGCAAAGTGTCATTAGTAATAATGAAACTGACTGAGGTGAAACATAAGAAATAATATTCGAGATGAAATAACGGGGAGATTCTTGGTATAACCCTGGGTTTTGTAATGCGGTAGGTCATGGGGGTTGGGGTCCCTCTGCACGAAGCATCTTGAGAAGCGGAAAGTGGGTGTTTGACACGGACAAGGGCAGAACTATGTTACAGGAACGCTCTGCAGAAGAGACGCCGGGACAGGTGTCAATCGCTAGCGCACAGTGAACGCGCCAGGAGGTGGCGCTACACACATATATTGCGCATAAAAGCTGCTGATGTTCGAGCTGAGCCAGTAATTGATTTTTCAGGTCAGTGGCTGAAAATCACAAAAACGCCTCATTTCGGGTCGACGCCAGATGCAAATGAAAAAAACGAAAAAGAATTCATTTGGGGTCAATTGAAATGTTTTATTTGGCCTTCTAAATTTCAAAACAAAGTCAAAATGGTTCATTCGGAAAATGTCAAAATGAAACGTTTCGACTTTTTCAAACCAAATATTTCCCCTCCGAACTGTTCTGTACCTCGGGGGGGGTTCGGTTGCAGACCCCTTAGGGAATTTCGGCTGGAGGTGCGGCCCCCTTTGGAAATCATAGACACCGTCTGCGGCCCCCCAGGGGGCTGTGGCCACTGCTGTAGGGACAGGAGGCAGGACTTCCTCCCACCTCAGCACAGGGCGTCGGCCTAGGTGACCTCTTGAGCATGGGTGGTGGGTAGAATAGGCCGGAGGAGACGCTGCCTCCCCTGGCGCTGCCACGGCCGCTGGATCCCCAGTTGCGGGGTTTGGTGGCGAAGGTTTTGCTTTTATTATGCCCCATGCAGGCACGTCCCGCATCCTCGGCTGCCCCGGAACCTGCATAGGGCATGGCAAAAGAGTCCGGGTGGGAGGGGAGGCGCGTCTGTGGCCAGCCCCGGGCTCCTCCAGGCAGGGGGAGGCTCAGGTCGGGGCTGTGGCCAGCCTAGCCAAGGCTCCTCCAGGTGGGGTGGCGGCGCTCAGGTGCTTCGCAGGGAATGAACAGAACAGGGCAATTATCCCGTGATCCAGCCCCTGGCGTCCAGTCCCAGCTTCTGGCAGTCAGAGGTTTAGGGACACCCAGAGAATGAGGTTGCATCTCTGACCATCTTGGCTAATAGCCATTGACAGACCTGTCCTCCAGGAACTTAGCTAATTCTTTTTTGAACCCCATTATACGTTTGGCCTTCACAACATCCCCCGGCAGGGAGTTCCACAGGTTGACTGCGCTGTGTGAAGAAATGCTGCCTTCTGTTTGTTTTAAATCTGCTGCCTGTTCATTTCATTGGGTTTGTGTCATGTGAAGGGGGAAATAACACTTCCCTCGTCACTGTCTCCAAACCAGTCATGATGGTGTCGACCTCTGTCACGTCCCCCGGATACAGGAAGGGGCACGAGGATATAATTACCCCACCTGCAGCCTGGACATAGACTGTCCGAATACGCCAGGGAAAGTCTCGCCCAGCCTCTGTGTGTGCTGCTGGCTTCACTACCTCTTCACCACTAGATCCAATCTAAGCGACTTCACCAAGATATTCAACCCATCCCAGCCCGAGCGAGCCCCTCTCACTCAGCATAGGACGTTGGGTCAGTGCTTGACGATCGATCCACTGGTTATTGGTGGTGGGCGAATTATGAATGATCGATGAGTCCTGATCGGATCACCTGAAAGGGCATTTTGTAGCGACTAAATGATTGGCCTGTAAAGTTTGGCCCCACTCCAGCTGTTGTGCCTGGGTGAGCAGCGCTGTGCACCAGAGCCAGCGCCGCGGTGTTATCCCTGCCGGCGTTACCACCTCCCACGGTCTCTCTGCCGCTCCCTCTCTTTAGCCCGTGGCCATGGAGGGGCCCGTGTGCCTGGTGGGGAACGGCGCCAACGGGGAGCTGGAGGTGAACCCCGCAGCGCTGGAGATCCTGCGCGGCGTGGCCCAGCCCGTGGTGGTGGTGGCCATCGTGGGGCTGTACCGCACCGGCAAGTCGTATCTCATGAACTCCTTGGCCGGGAAGCAGAGAGGTGAGAGCTGTCCCAGCCCCCTTCCCGTGGGCCCCGGGCTGGAGCCGGGAGCGAGGGGGCAGGCGTGCCCGGGCACTGGGTCTCTACCCCGTCTCCTCTCTCCCCAGGGTTCTCGCTGGGCTCCACGGTGCAGTCGCACACCAAGGGCATCTGGATGTGGTGCCTGCCCCACCCCCGCCGGCCCGGCCACACGCTGGTACTGCTGGACACCGAGGGGCTGGGCGATGTGGAGAAGGTGAGCGGGGGGCGGCGGGAGGGGGCTGGAGAAAGGGGCCATGCGGCCCCTGCCTGGGGAGCAGGTTCTGAGACCCCCAAGGCCAGAGGGACCCTGTGACCGTCTAGCCTGGCCCCTCGGATAACACCAGTCAGATTCCAGCCCCCCAGGAATTCCTGGAACGGATCGAGAGGAATGGCCGCCTTCATTTACACACTGCCAGGGACGGAGAATCCCCCGCGGTCCCTGGGCCGGCTGCTCCCAGGGTTCATTCCCCTCCCCGGTCAACACCGGCGCCTGATTTCCAGGCTGAATTTGCCGCACTTCACCTCCCAGCCGTTGGCTTCCCCCCGCTCGAGTGAGGAGCCCGGGCGACTCTCTGCTCCCTTTGGACAGACGGGAGTCCAAAGCCCTCCCTGGGCCCAGCTGAACAGCGGGAGCCCTGGTCTCGCTCGCTCTGGGGCAGGGCTTCGAACCCTCGAATCGTCCTCGGGGCTCTTCTCCGGCCCCTCCCCAATGTATCACCAGCCAGTGGGGAGCGCGGGGCCCAGGACTGGGTGCAGGGATCGCCAGGCCCAGAACCAGGCATGCATCCAGGCCAATCCCAGAGGGGAGATCCCCTCCCTGATGCCACTGGAGGGCTCCTGTTTGTGCAGCCCAGGCCGGTGCGCTCGGCCCCAGAGCAGCCCCCTCTGGCCCTGTGCTGGGCACCCGGGCTCGTGTTTCAGATCCAACCCCCCTTCGCTGCCCAGGGCGACACCAAGAACGACGTGTGGATCTTCGCGCTGGCCGTGCTGCTCAGCAGCACCCTGGTCTACAACAGCAAAGGGACCATCGACCAGTTCGCCATGGACCAGCTGCAGTATCCTTGTCGTGGGGGTGGCCCCTGGGGAACATGGGGCTGGGGTCCTGGGGGGTGGTCCCTGGGGGATGTGGGTTAGAGGCTCCTGGGGGGTGGCCCCTGGGGATGTGGGGCTGGAACACCCCCATTCAGTCCCACGCTGGGTGGTAGCACCCAGGCCTGGCCCCAGTTTGAGTCCTCAGCCCCCGGCCCAGCTTCGTGTCGGAGCTGACGGAGCACATCAAGGTGAAGGCGCAGGGAGGGGACAACGTGGAGGAGGACACAGAGTTCGTCCGCTTCTTCCCCAGCTTCGTCTGGGCCGTGCGGGATTTCACGCTGGAGCTGAGGATCGAGGGGCAGCTGGTGACGGAGGATCAGTACCTGGAGCACGCGCTGGCCCTGAGGAAAGGTGAGCTGGGGTCCGCTGTGTGCAGGAGGGGCCCATCACCCCTGGTATCCTGCCTCCTCCCTGCCCCCGAGATCAGGCCCATGGGCCCATCTACCCCGGCATCCCGGCTCCTGCCACTGAGGCCCAGGAGCCCAGTCATGGCCCAGGAGCCTAGTGTGCTGCACAAACACCGATCAAAGATACAGGCCCTGCCCCAATGAGCCGACGGTGTAAGAGACACGCGGTGGGGATAGACAGATGGGGGGCGCCTGGGAACACGGGGACAATATAGGGCAATGTGATCCAAACGGCCCTTCTCGGCACACGGAACAGGGTTATCTGTGAGCTCTGCAGCCGCCACTGGGTACCAGGTCTCTGCGTTCCCCCCCCCCGAAGGATATGTGGTGTTTTGATTACGTGGGTCGTCCTTGGGCAGTGAGGACCCTGGGTTCATTGGTGCATCTATGTGAGTTCCCCTCCCAGCCAGGGAAGACGGCCCCAGCTTGCTCTGCCATCTAAACACGTGATCTGACTGGGCACCCCGCCAGCCGCTCGTTCTGCCCACCCCTCAGGCACCTGCTGCTGCTACCTGCCTCTCTGCTGGTCAGTCTCTTACTGATTTTTAGCTCTCAACAGGCTGAGTGAAAACATGTCCCATCACAACTGATTTCAGCTCTGACCGAGCATTTGAAATAACGAAGAGGCTCCTAATGAAACCTGTTTAGCTCTTTTAACAGTGGGGAGGAACAGGTTAAACCAGTCCAGGGAACTGTAGGACGAGTCCACACCTCTTGGCTAGAACACCTGTCACCCCACCTCTTACTGGTACAGGGTTCTGGCATTTGAGCCCCTGGCTTAACGAGGTCCTTTCCGCTGAGGATGGCCCCCTCATTTGGGACAGGTTAAGCACAATTCTGCTCCCCTTTATTCATACAATAAAGACAACAACACTGATAACATTTCCCCACCCTGCATTCAGCACTAAAGTGATTTGTAACCCAACACCAGCCAAAGTTGATCACTTTGAGCAACACTGCTCCTGTCTGCTGGATACCTAGGCAGAGTAGGTGTGTCCATGTCAATACAGTTTGCTCCTGAAGTCTCTCCCCCTCCCAGCTAGTTGTCAGGGGACAATTCATTCAGACCCTGCTTACGAGGTGTAGTTACAGCCGACCGTTTGGGTTTGGTTGAAACCTGCGGTTTAAGGCACCATTTTGCAGGTTCCGGTTGGGTTTGTTGACTTGGGAAGAAAATAAATAATAAAAAATCCAAAAATCTGGATTTTTTTCTTTTGGTTTTAAACAACTTTTGGTTCCAAAATCTCCATTTGACTTTATTCAGCATCCCAACTCCAGGCGTGTTTAAAAATGGCCGTAATCAAAACACCACGTTTCCTTCAGCTCCAAAGTAGGTTTTTCTCAGCTTTTCAATTTTCCAAAACTTTTAGTTTTCCACCTGACCTAAGCCAAATTTTTCTGTGACGTTTGGAAGCTGCCAACGACCCAAACCTCCGTTATTAGCGCAGTGCTGGGTGTAGCCCCCTGCTTCTCCTTGGCTCTCCAGGCATCAACAAGAAGGTGATGGAATTCAACCTGCCGCGTCAGTGCATCCGCAACTTCTTCCCCACCCGCAAGTGCTTCGTGTTTGTCCAGCCGACGTCGCGGCAGGAGATGGGCCAGCTGGATTCGCTGCCCACCAGTGCCCTGGACCCGCAGTTCCTGGACCAGACCCGCCGGTTCTGTGACTACGTCTTCCACTGCTCCCACGTCAAGACAGTCAAAGGAGGGATTCCAGTCAATGGGAAAAGTACGTCAGCCCCGCGGCTGCTCGGAGGAGACACAGATTGATGACTTTGCCGGGTGCTCTTGCACCTGGCCTCGTAGCAGGGATGGAAACGGGGGGTTGTCCTGCATTCAGGGATCCTGGGAGCCGCCCAGTTTCAGGTTCGGATGGACGACGCTCCCCTGCCTTGGAAATATGTGGGTAAAATGGCTCCAGCCCGGTCCCAACTCTGCAGAAAGGCCCAGGGAGCCCTGCTGAGATCCTGCTGGCGTTACCCACCGGCGGGCGGGTGTGACGGGTGCCTCCGCTGGGCCGACCCACCAGGGAGAGGAGCTCGTTCCGGGCCCGGCTAGGGAGCCCTGGCTCTGCTCAGAGGATACTCGTTCCGAGCCTCTGACAGTTCAAATCCCAGATGAGCCCCGTTGGACCGGGGTCTGCAGAGCTAAGAGCAGGAGCTCTGTGTCTGCAACGGGAATAACCCCTATCCCCCGGGGGGTCAGCGCGGAGGAGAATCTGGGACATGCTCCCCAGCGGAGTCCCCGGGGTGCCAGGTACTGTACAAATATACAGTCCCCTCCCCCCAGCTCTTACCCCTCCCCCTTCCCTCGCGCAGGGTTCGGCTCCTTAGTGCAGAGCTACGTGGGCACCATCCGCAGCGGGCAGGTGCCCTGCCTGGACAACGCGGTGACCGCCATGGCCGCCATCGAGAACGAGGCGGCCCTCAGGGAGGCGATGGCTCACTACGCGGCCGGGATGGGGGCGCTGCGGCTGCCGGCGGAGCTGGCCGAGCTCTCGGCAGCGCACGGGACACACGAGGGGGACGCCCTGCGGCTCTTCATGCAGCGCTCCTTCAAGGACGAGGAGCAGGAGTTCCAGAAGCAGCTGGTGGTAGGTGGGGGCGTCCCGGGCCGGGCCCAGCGGCAAGGAGAGCGTTGCTGGGATGGATCTGCACTGCGGGGGGCCCGCTGGGCACCAGTGGTGGGTCAGGGCCCCTTTGTGCCCTGCGCTGTACGGATACCCGACCGAAACCTGGTCCCTGCTCCAGGGACCGTCCAATCCCCAGATGACCTGATTGGCTAGTGGACCATTGGCTCCCCCAATCCTCCGATTGGCCAATGAATCTGTGACCCTCCTATCCTCTGATTGGCCAGTGGACCATTGGCCCCCTGTTCCCCTGATTGGCCAATGACCCTTTGACCCGCTGATCCCCCGACTGGCCAATGAGCCTTTGACCCGCTGATCCCACGACTGGCCAGTGACCCACACTCGGGTGCAGGCGTCAGCCAGGGGAGGCGGGGGGCACCGGAATCCAGCCCCAGCCGTAGCTCTGCGATGGGGTTTCTCCCTTTCCGTGCCCAGGCCGGGATCATGGAGCGATACGCAGACATCCTCGCAGAAAACGAGGCCGTTTCGGAGCAGACCTGCCGCGCCCTGCTGGAGGAGCTCTCGGCCGCCATGCAGCAGAGACTCAGCGCCGGGCTTTACTCCCAGCCCGGCGGGTACCAGGCCTACGACAGGGACCAGACCCAGGTGGTGGAGAATTACCGGGCCAAGCCCAACAAAGGAGTCAAGGTGAGTGTCTGAAATTAGCTCCCCCCCATCTCGGCCTGGCAGCTACAACAGCGACTGCAGCTCCGGGAGAAGGAGCCGGATTTCACTCCGGCTCGTATCTCGCCAGCAGAGCTGGTGCCTAAACCCCCGCGGCCGAGTCAGGCTTCCCCGCTTCGCTGAGGACAAAGCAGAGGGGCGACGGCAGGGAAAGGCCAGGGGGGAACCGGGGTCTGATCAGTGACAGATTCAGAGTTTGTGGGGCCCTGGGCTCAGCTTCATTTTTTGGGGCCCCCTCTGTGGGGGGAGCATTGTCTCTTATCTCCCTCCCCCCCATTTTTCATTTTTTCTCCATTCTCCTGGGGCTCAGGCTGGGGGTGGGGGGTCTGGGAGGGAGTTAGGTGCATGGGAAGGGGCTCAGGGTGGGGGTGAGGGGGTCTGGGAGGGAGTTAGGGTGCGGGAGGGGGCTCAGGGTGGGGGTGAGGGGGTCTGGGAGGGAGTTACAGGGCAGAAGCAGCCTGGGGGTGGGGGTCTGGGAGGGAGTTAGGGTGCGGGAGGGGGCTCAGGGATGGGAAAGGGGGTTGGGGTGCAGAGCGCTTACCTGGGGCAGCTCCTGTTTGGTGCGGGGGGTGCAAGTGGCTCCGTGCACCCCCGCAGCTCCCATTGGCTGCGATTCTCGGAGCCGCCTCCCCCCGCCAGGCAGGGCTGCCCGGAACGCGGGGGCTTTGGGGGCTGCAGCCCAGGGCACAGCCGGCGGCCGGAGAGAAGCATGTTTCCCCTTCAAAGCGCCGCTTCTCTCCGGCCGGCTGCGCAGCCGCCCCATGTCCTCCTGAGTCCTCCGGCCGCGTTCGCGGCGCTCCTGCCGCCCGCACCACCCGCCTGCTCCCCCCAGGCTGCGGGTGAGCCTCCCTCCCTGCTCCCCTGCCCCCCACAGCTTCTCCCCCGCAGCCCCCCTCCCGCCAGTGCTGAGCTGGCCAAGTGCCCGGCCCGGGGGCCCCGCGCCAGGGCACTGTGTGTTTCATGGTAAATTGTGACCTGCAGTCACTGTGGCCCATGGTGATGGACTCCGATCCCACGGGAGGAGTTGGAAAGGTCTCCCTTGGTCACGGAGCAGGAAGGCGCCGGGGGCAAATTCCCCCCAGGATCCTGCCCCGCTCTGCCTGGGCCCAATCCAAATCTTTCCATTGGCTGCGATGGGCTTTGGATCCGGCCCTGTATGAACAGAGATCAGGCCTTGTGTGAAATGACACCACATGTGTCAGAGGTTCATCGATTCTCAGCCCACGAGGGGCCCCTGTGATCAGCGGGTCCGACCTCCTGCATAGCACCGGGCGTAGGACGTCCCTGAAGTGATTCCTGTATGAACGAGAGCAGATCTCATAGAGAAACACCCACATTGCCCCGCGGGTGACAGCATTTGCCTTGCGAGCCGGCAGCTCCTCTCGACCCAGTCGCTTGCTTTCTAACCCGGGGGTCTGGCACACCGTGGGGAAGCCCCCTCCAAAGCGTTGATTTTCCAGCCCCGAGGGGATGAGGCGGCAGAGAGGCGGGATCAGTCCCTGAGCTGCAGCTCAGCTCCCATCTCCCCACCCCTGACTCCGGCCCCTGTGATCCCTCTGTGTTCATGGGGGGAACATTTTGCCCTGAGGTGGAATAAAGTCCCCTGTGAGGCCTGCTCCCCTGAGAAAGGAGGGAGCTCATTAGCATATTGATTGGAGCTCACGAATAATCCAGCGCTTGGCCATCTCTGGTCCCAGGCGGAGGAGGCTCTGGAGCAGTTCCTGGCCGGTAAGAAGGCCGAGGCGGAGGCCGTGCTGAAGGCCGACAACCTGCTGACGGAGGCGGAGAAGCACGTGGCCGGTGAGACCCCACAAACAAGCCCCTGCCCCCTTTTCTTTGCAGCAGACCCAGTTTCCGTGGCTGTAGCGTGTCTGTGCAGCGCCTGGCGCCGCGGGGCCCTGGGCCGGGACTGGGGCTCGTGGGTGCTACGGCCATGCAGACTGCAAATAATACCAGGTCACACGCTGCAGAGTGTCTGTCAGCCAAACTCACTGCACCCACCCGGGAGCCCCCTGCACCCCCCCCCCCCCCCAGCAAACTCCCCGGGTGCCCCCTCCCAGCCCCCTTTATTTCAGAGACTCCCTGCAACCCCCTGCCCCTCCTCCCATGCCCAGGGCTCTGAATGCCCCTCTCTGCCCCCCATGCCAGGGGCTCTGTGCGTCCCCATCCAAACTGCCCTTCGAGCCGTGGTTAGGTAGGTCCCATGCTGAGATGCTGGTGTCAGGGGATGGCTGCCTAGTTACCCGCCCTGTCTCATGCCAACCGAGTCGGGTGCGGGTTTGCGTGGTACCCGGGGGCTGCTCCAGGCGGTTGGGGGAGGGGCTGTGCCTCTATTTCCCCCTTTCTTTCCCCCCAAAGAGGAGAAGCAGAAGGCTGAGATGCTGGAGCAGCAGCGGAAGGTGGCGGAGGAGAAGCGGCTGCAGACGGAGCAGCTGCTGAAGGACCAGGAGCGCAGCCACCAGGAGAACGTGAAGCAGCTGGAGGCCAAGGTGGCGGAGGAGCTGGCCAGTGCCCGGCAGGAGGCGGAGCGGGCGCTGGAGAGCAAGCTGAAGGAGCAGGAGGCCATGCTGCAAAAGGGCTTCGTGGAGAAAGCCAGGCTGATGGAGGACGAGATCTCGGGCCTCCGGCGGGAGATCAGCTCCGCCAGCACGACCGACTTTCTGTCAAAGCTTTTCGGCGCCATTGGGGAAGGGCTGAGAGCCGTCGCCAGCGTGTCCGATTTTCTGACGTACAGGCGCCAGCGGGGGAAGGGGACGAGTAACCCCAGTAAAACCCAGAGACGAAAGTAGCCGGGCCCCTGTGGGGTCCCCCCCGGCGGCAGGTCCCACAAACGCTGCTTCTCTGCACAGCCGAAAGCTTCTGCTGACTAATTCCTGCGGTCTGCCAGATCCCCCAGCTACTAACACAGGGCCCGGCGCTGTCTGCAAAAGGAAGTCACAGGACGCCTGGGTTCTGTCCCCAGCTCCGAGAGGGGAGCAGGGTCTAGTGGTCAGAGCGGGTGGGCTGGAGCCAGGACGTCTGGGTTCTGTGCCCACCTCCTGCACTGTAATTCTGTGTAACTTTGTGCTGGTCACATCACTGTTCTGTGCCTCAGTTTCCCCTCTGTGAAATGGGGACCTTCCCTCTGGGAGGACCAAGTTGTGTTTGTTAGGTGCTGAGCGGATGGTGCTATCTACACGCACAGTGTTAACACAGGGATCTCCAGCGACAGGCTCCAATTTCCCTGCATGCCCCTACGGCCATGTAAATGCAACCCCACTCCCAGGGCCGTATCCCTGCCGGCGCTGTAACGCGGCTGCTGGGTGTCTAGGGAGAGGCAGCTGTGGGGATGTCTCCTTTCCCCGGCTCAGCATGCTGAGAGCTGGGTCATTATCCCCCCGTCTGTAACGGGAGGGGCCGGCAGGTGGCTACAAACTCCCCAACGCCTGTATCTCCCTGCGCCGGGAGATGCTGCCCCCTGCAGCCCGGGTAGGAATTAAACAGGTTTGCATGAGCTGGAGCAGCCCTGTCCCAGTGTCTTTATTAATGACATCTCTCACTCTCCCTCCACCTGCAAATCCAAGAAAACAGAGCCGGAGGGGCTATTTTTCTTCTCCAGTGGAAGCACGCAGCTGTCCCATGAGGCTTTGCAGCATTAGATCCCCCTTGCACATAGACAGATATCGATATGGAGAAGATTCTACAATCAGAGGCTAAATGGAAGGAGCAATTAAGCCCCTTCATGGAGTGAGATTGCCAGAAATTAGAGAAGCCACTGTCCAAGGCACTGGGCCACAGGCGAGGCTAGAGCAAAAATTAAAGGCAGGTAGTTTCCCTGGTTGCAAAGGCAGCGGCTAAGGTTTCAGGCTGATGTGTCCGTGGCTGTTTAGAGTAGAAGATCCAGGAGAAAGGGAAAAAAGCAATGGCGAGCTAGCGTGACCCCAAGCGGGAAGCAAAGGGACAGCTTCTTGGGCACAGATCCGGCTGGAGAGAGACGCTGGGGATGTCTGAGCAAGGAAACTGCCCACTATTGTACGTCTCCACTGCGGGCCGGGCAGCAGGCCTGGGTGGGCGTTCGTTGTAAAGACACAGGACCGCACCCAAGGACAGACCTGACTCGTAGCTTCATTTTCTCCTTCTCCTGGAAACACCCTGCAAAGCCCCAACTATCAGCAAACCCCACGGGCCCAGAAGGGCAGCAGCAGCTTTCTGAACGGCAGCCGGGCAGGCTCTGGGGTCCTGCAAAGATCCAGCGCTGAGCGCGTGTTCCCGCGGCTAATCACCCGCCTGGTTAAATATATTGGTCTTATTTCCAGCTGGAACGTGTCTGGCTTTAACCCCCAGCCGGCAGTTCTTGTCCTGCCTTTCTCCACCCGCTCCCAGGCAGGGACTCCACGGGGGCGTCAGACGGCAGGACGCCCACTCCTGAGCGGGGGCGGGGCGGAGTCTGGGCATTTAACTCCAACTGCTTTGACCAGAACACCCCGAATGTGCACCAGGGGCTCTGTCTGCAGAGCCGGGCGCGGGCACTGCCGAGCCTGACGAGAAATCCGCTTTTAACGGAACGCTCTGCCCAGCTGAGGTGTGTGTGTGTGTGTGTCCCTGCCGCCCCCTGCTGGAGGGGCTGAGCCCTGCTCTGTGTGTGTGCGCATCTACCGGCACAATGAAATAACAGCATCCGTTGTGGTGTTCGCAAGTTGTCGATTCACTCCAGCTGCTGGCCTGCGGGCGGCCGGGGGCATCTCTGACCCCTCTCCCCTTGAGACACTGGGGCTGATTTTCAGACTCGACAGGCGCTGTGGGGGCTCAGCCCCACCCCCTAAACCAGCCCGAGGGGGCAAATTGCCAAAGGGCTTTAGGCACCTAGTGGGATGCTCAGCCCGGCCTGAGGCGGTTGGGGCCAAACGCCCCTTGATCTCGCTGGGCGTGCCGGGGCAGACCAGACCCAGCAGTTCGTACCGTGCTGTGTTAGCTCCCTGGACAGCACACGCCATTCGCACTCAGGGTCCGTCTACACTGGGACGGCAGCTGGAGGACCAGACCCGGCCCAGGCAGTTCGTACTGCGCTGCATAAGCTTTATATCCTCGGGCGGGTTCCTGGGCCTGGTGGCAGGTCGGGGCCCCCGTAGGAAGCGTGAAACCCGAGTCCGTCTGCGGAGGGACAGCCTGGCCCAGGGGTGGGCAAACGAGGGCCACATCTGGGAACAGAAATTGTATGGAGGGGCCATGAATGCTCACAAAACTGGGGTTGGGTGCGGGAGGGGGTGAGGGCTCTGGCTGGGGGTGTGGGCTCCGGGGTGGGGCCAGAAATGTGGAGTTCAGGATGTGGGAGGGGGCTCTGGGCTGGGGCAAGGGGTCGGGGTGCGGGAAGGGGTGCAGGCTCCGACTGGGGGTGCGGGCTCTGGGGTGGGGCTGGGGATGAGGGGTTTGGGGTGCAGGAGGGTGCTCCGGGCTGGGATGAGGGGTTCGGAGGGTGGGGGGGGATTATTAATAAGTTTACATTGTACAGATCCCTGTGCAGTGCCAGACGGTCTAATTCTGGGGTCAGACTCCAGCAAGGCTGCAAGGCGGGGGAGCTGGGAAATTGGCTGTTTGTCCTGGAGTGGCTTCGGTAAAGCACTCAGGTAGCTCAGTTGGGTGTGTGGCGCCTCCTGCTGTCGTGTTGGGTGATAACAGGGCCTGGTGAGGCTGGCTGAATCTCCAGCAAAGCAGTGTGGGAGAGGCCTGCCCAGCTGGGGGCTTAGAGCCCACAGCGGTTCCCATGGCTCCCAGACTGCACCCTGGGGTGACAGCCCATCACACCCGCTGTCAGGGCTGAGAGCAGTACCTGGAGGAGGACTGCTGGGGCTACCTGGTTGACCCAGCTTAGCCCTTTCCAGCTCTAAGCGCTTCAGCTCCATCTTGGCAGCTGGATCCCGGGTAGGGGAGGGCTGACCATTCCCTCCGGGGGGATCTCCGGTCCCCCATCCCCTCCCTGCATTTCCGTCATGGAGCTGGATGTCTGGGCTTGATCTGGGCCTGTCTTCTCCGTGGCGTGCCGCTTTGGGAAGACTGGTTGCTCTAGGGTTTCGGTGCCCGACCGCAACCTCGTGCACAGGGCTGCCCTGCTCTAGTCCAGCTTTTTCGTTGCCACCAAGCTAGAAAAAAATAAACTGCTTGTTGGGCTCCCTGGCTTGGCAGGCCGAACCCTTTGCCTGCTCCTCCTCAGCCAGCAAAGCAAAGAAAGAAAGAAAACCTCCCTGGCTTTGCAGGCTGCCGAAAGGAAAAATGTGTCCTTTTCAAATCCTGAGCTCTGTGCCTCTGGTTCAAAATGATCCCACTGCTACCACCATGTCAAAGCTAATTCCCCACTCTGGCACTTCGAGTGCGGAAGGTGGAGGCCTGTAAGGACTCTAAAAATTAATACTGGCCACTCCAGGCTGGTATTAAACTCCCCAGGCTACAGCTTTTCTCTGACCTTGGCTTGGTAAACGCTGCCACGACCCAAGTGCAGAACCCCTTGGAGAGCCCAGGAAGGCGCACTTGGGAATTCCTTTCTTTGGGGTGCCCTCCAGCCCCTTCACACATCCTTCGGGGAAGAGCTGAGAAAGAAAACAAAGGAAATCAGCTGTTGCCACCAGCTAATTAAACATCATGTGCACAAACCTCTTAGACACAAAAATCCAATCCTGTTCTGAAAAAAGATAAATTTTATTAATAAAAAATCAAAGAAAGAAAATTCATCTGGGAACTTAGGCATTTGCTAGATTTTAAAAGCGTAACTACAAGGATTCAGCACCAAGAATAGTTTTCTGGAGGTCCAGCTTAAAGGTTACAAGCAAAACAAAAGCACCTGGGGTTAGCAGAGAGGCGTCCACAAGCCATAAAGAAATAAAAGAGAGAAATCTAATTGCGTCTTCCTAGACATTCCCTGATCTACTTACATATCTGGGGTTTCAATGAGTAGTTTCTAGGTATGATACTTTTCATACCTGGCCCCAAGCGTCTTACAGCACAGTTGTGCCTTGTCCCCTCTCCCCGGGAGAACAACCACAGACAGACCAAAGGGGCGTCTTTGTTCAATTTTAAAAAATTCTAGCCTTCCCATCGGCTCGTTTGGCCAGGTGCCCACACCCGCCTTCAGTCACAGCGAGGCCCCTTTCCCCAGACAGCCACTTCTCATCTCCTGAGCCAGCTCCCGAGTTTGGCACCCTCCCCAAAGCGTGTCCTGCTGGATGCCACGTCCTTCTGAACCTGTTCTTTTCAAGGTCTTCCCCTGGCTGCTACAGCCCCATTATACACCCGGCTCGTCGCACCAGGGGGCAGCGGAGACCAGAGCTGCCGACGCTCATGAGTGGAATCATTTTCCATAAAGCCCCAGCTCCTGGAGTCAGGTGGGTCTGGGCTGGTTTCAGGCTTAAATAAAAAGGAAGCTTTGAACCCTCGTGGTTGTGCAGAAAGCGACAAAATGTGACCCCCGGGCACCCTAGTGACTCAACGAGCAGACGGCAAATAACAAGCCCCCCAGAGCTCGTTTCTTTACATAATCTCGTGATTTTCAAACCAATCTTGTGATTTTGGGGGAGCCTGGCTCGCGATTAAGGATACGATTCTGTCACGGATGGAGGTCACAAATTCCAGGACTGTCCGGGACGTCTTTGGGGGCAGGGCTGGAGCAGCTCTCAGACCCGGAGCAGTGGCCACCAGAACCGGTGTCTGGCAGCCAGTCCCGGTGCCAACGGAGCAGCGGCCAGGGTTGGGTCAGCCCCCCTGGGCCTGGAGTAGCTGCAAGCCCTGGCAATACTCTCACAGGGTGTGACCCAGGGGATTCAGACCGTTAATACGTGGAGCTGCAGGCACCAGTGCAAAGCCCTGTGGTCAGTTGGGTTCAGGACCACAAGCCCTTGTCACATCTCAGGACTAACCGAGATCCCAGCGCGGGCGCAGCTGTTACAGGGCCCAGCTGGGAAGAGCCCCACGAGGGACGCGACGAAGGCAGACGTGAATGTTCCCGCCCTGGATCGGAAGGAAGTGGCCGAGGCATTCGGCTCTAGCAGCGGGACCAGGCTTTCTGTTAGGCCAGTGACCGGGGGGATGTTAAATACCAGATGCTAAAGTTACACATCTCTAAATCGGCAGGACCCGGTACCCTGTACGGAAGAGTCGCAAAAGAATTGGCCAAGGATCTCCCTGAACCATTGGTGTTGATATGCAACTAATCTTCTCATTCAAGGGAGGTCCCAGAGGACTGGGAAAAGCTCTTACGACAATATTTAAAAAGGGTGGAGAGGCGACCCAGGAACCCCTGCGGGAGCGGGTCAGCCCTGTGCGGGACGGGAGGGGACTGTTTACTCTTCCCTTGCTGGGATGGTGCCGCGCCTTTTCCCCACAGCTTAGCGTGAAACACAAGACGGGCTTTGTGTCGGCGTGACGCTGAATTCCCGGCATCAGCTCCTGTTACACAACGGGCGGCTGCTGTCCTGGCCACTTTCAGTTTCCCTTCCACTCGGAGCTGTTTGCACTGAGTGGGGGGTTTCGGGCCTGGCCACTTCCACATGCCCGAACTCCGTCGCCTGGAATCTAATCCGCTGCTACCGGCCGCGAGTCCCGTCCCTGCCCATTTTTAGCAGAAAGGAGAAGCAAATAAATCTCCCCTGGACTTTCGCAGCCCCCGCTGGCTTGAAGCTGTTAAAGGGAATCAGTGTCCTGGTGCAAGAAGCGGCGTCGTGTCCCAGCAAAGAGAAGGCGCCAGTGGTCTGTTTGCAGCACGGCAGAGGGACTCAAGGAGCTGTGCTAATACGGGTGGTTAATAGATCGAGTAACGGGCTGGGAAAGAAAAGGGATCAATAGGGTGCTTCAAATTCACATGCAGCCCCATTGAAAGCCAGAGACCCACACATCCAGCTCTGCTCTCCGGCACTTCCTAGTGACTGCCCCCAGCTAAGCTCCCTGCTCCGAGTGCCCAGGGGCTGCCCCAGGAGCAAATGATATATAGGGTGAAACCCAGCGGGCAGCTGCCTTTCAATCAGGATAAGTATCAAAGAAGCAATTAAGCTCCTGTTATGGAACCAGGCAGCGGAACTCAGGCTAAGAACAGCTAACGTTGGTGTGAAGCGTGAGATCCATTCTCCAGGAAGAGACGCGAGATTCCCCTGTCTGGGCATGATCGCATGAGCTGTTTGATCCTGGTGCAGGGCCAGATTACCAGTGGCTTGGCAGCTGATAGTGAGATCACCTCCGCTCCTAATCGCATGATCATTTCCCACCCTGCAAGGGCTGGCTGTATACTCGCCATTGCTGTCTTCGAAGGGCTGCTTGTCTGGCCCAGGGACAAAAGAGGAAGGGACCAGCCCCCTGCACAGACTGTCAGACCTGGAGGGCCCAGAAAAAGCCCCCCAACCCTCTGCTCCTTTCTCCTCCTCCCAGTGCTCAGCGCCTTGGTCAAAAGCTACGTGGACACGACACACCGCGGGACCGTGTCCTGCCTGGAGGACGCCGTGACACTGCTGGCGGCCGTGGAGAACGAGGCGGCCGTCACGGAGGTGCTGGCTCACTACGTGGCTGAGATGGAGACGCGGGTGACGTTCCCGGTGGCCGCGATGGAGCTCTCGGAGCTTGGTGGCTTCGCTGCAGCTTTCCATGCCGCGCTCCTTCAAGGCTGAGAAGCCACGGTCTCCGCAGGAGCTCATGGTAACGCACTTGGGCTTCTAGATCTAGAGGTCCCTGGTTCAATCCCTCGTGGCAGCCGTGCCAGGGCTGGTCTAAGATCGAAACCACTGTGAGCTTGCACGCTCGAGGCAAGCTCACACGCTCGAGGTGAGCTTGGCTCGAGCAGTGGGAGTAAGTTACCTGCTGGCGAAAGGGCTAGAAACGCCAGGGCTGTCTCCTTCTCTCCGGCAGGGCAGGGGCCGCCCTGACGCTATAGGCTAGAGCACAGAGGAGGCTGCAGAGGACAGACATGAGTTTTTTCCGTTTGTGGGCTAGGCCGAGGTAGCAGAAAGCTTTGGCAAAGTCTTCGGCAGAGGTGAAGCATCTCCACGGAGCTTTGCTCGTGCTGCGGGAGGAGCTCTCGGCCGCTGTGCGGAAGACGCACACGGACGGGGTTTACACGTCGACCTCGGAGACCAGAGCCTCGTGGTGGAGAACAAAAGGGTCCAGGTGAGTGGCTGACAACCCCTTCACTGGAAAGGGGACCGGTGGGCGGAACTAGCCACACAGGGGCGGCGGAACGGGAGGGCCGGGGGGCCATAGCCCCATCACTTTTCAAAGGAAGGGGTGAAGCGGGGGCAAGGCCTCGGGGGGAAGGGTAGTGCAGGGGGCAGGGCCGCGGTTCACGCGCTGGTGGCTCCCCCACTTTTAGGGCCCTTCCCTCGCCCCTGTAGCCACAGCGGGGTTTTCCTACCTCATCCCCCCGATGTTTGGTTTCAAACTACAGCAACGGCCCTTGCTAAGAGGAAACGTGTATTGGCCGCAGTCCCCGGGGAGATGAGGGCGATTAGCATATTCATAAGAGCTCATGAATAATTCAACACTGCGATCTCTTCTTCCCAGGCAGAGGAGGTACTGGACCAGTTCCTGGCCAGTAAGAAGGCGGCGGCAGACGCCAGCCTCAGAGCGGATAAAAAGTTGACGAAGGCAGAGCAGGAGAAAGCCAGTACGTTGCTCTAGTCTGGAGGAATTCCCTAATTTCCTCCGACGTCTTAGGAAGAAATTGTTCCGTGCCATGAAGAGAGGTTATTTCAAAGATCGGGCAGGAGACGTTCTTTAGCAGCACAAAGGCAGAGAGACTCACACCCCATTGCGTGGTGACGGTGCTTGTGCCATCCCCACGCACGGGAATGAATGGTTCGGTGTGGCCCTAGCGTTACCCTCGCTGACCTAAGTGGCTCGCCAGAATTTGGGGGCTTCTGGGTTGTTCCACTTGGGAGGAGAAATGGAGGATGGAGTCTGGTGCCTTTGGTGCAATCCCGTTTATTTACCAAGCAGGGACCAAGTCCAATTTTCCTGAACACAGGGCAACTCGGAAAACAGGGCCCCCCACTACAGAAAGGATGTGGACAAATTGGAGAGAGTCCAGCGGAGGGCAACGAAAATGATCAGGGGGCTGGGGCACATGGTTTATGAGGAGAGGCTGAGGGAACTGGGATTGTTTAGTCTGCAGAAGAGAAGAATGAGGGAGGATTTGATAGCTGCTTTCAACTACCTGAAGGGGGGTTCCAAAGAGGATGGAACTCGGCTGTTCTCAGTGGTACCAGATGACAGAACAAGGAGCAATGGTCTCAAGTTGCAGTGGGGGAGGTCTAGGTTGGATATTAGGAAACACTATTTCACTAGGAGGGTGGTGAAGCACTGGAATGGGTTCCCTAGGGAGGTGGTGGAGTCTCCTTCCTTGGAGGTTTTTAAGGCCCAGCTTGACAAAGCCCTGGCTGGGATGGTTTAATTGGGAATTGGTCCTGCTTTGAGCAGGGGGTTGGACTAGATACCTCCTGAGGTCCCTTCCAACCCTGATATTCTATGATTCTAACAGGAGACAGTTTCCTTGCTCACAATTCGAAGCCTCTTTCAGCCAGTATCGTGCCCAAAAGCTCCCTCTCTGGGCTTCTCTCAGGGTTGTGCTATCAGTTGCTTGTTCAGGCTGCGTCTCGCTTTCTGCTCCTTCTGTCTCTGAGTGTCTCTCCCCCTTTGCCGTGTTTTACGCACAGACTCTTAAGCCAAAGCAATATTCAGTGACGCCACCTTCGCCCAGATGTTTGCAATTTCTGTGAGTTGCTTGAGGCAATGACTGGTGCTTATCTGTCTCTTGCAGCTATCTGAAACAAAGGGTGGCAGTTAAACCTCTAATAACATGCTGAAAAAACCCCGCAGCTGGAATGAAGAGATTAAACACTCCAGCGTGCGTGTGCGTGTGTGTGTGTGTGTGACTGAGAGAGAGACAGAGAGAGAGAGAGAAAGTGCTCCCCATCACTTACCCTCGATTCTGTCTCTTAGGGATCGCTGACCCAGTATTTTCCACCCGTGTGAAATTCACTTACTATAAATCAATACTGCACTGGATTTAAATACCTCTTCATCCTTGAATTATTTGCTGTCTGTCACAAGGCAGTCTAGCGTGTGTGAACTGTGGGGCATAGACTCAAATACCGTGAAGGAGAAGCAAACCTCAGGAGAATTTAAAAGAAAAATCGGGGGAAAAATATCCTTGTTTAATGTAAGGCCCCACAGGAACTAATATAATGGTGCGAGATTCCCGTCGCAACTTCAAAACACTGCTCACTTGTACAGCATGAATCCGACGAAGCGGGCATTCACCCACGAAAGCTTATGCTCCAATACATCTGTTAGTCTTCAAGGTGTCACAGGACTCTCTGTTGCTTTTTACAGATCCAGACTAACACGGCTACCCCTCTGATACTTGTACAGGGGGAAAAATCAAAACCAGAATTAGCTCTGGGGTAAGATTTTTCATAAGCATCTAAATGATTTAGGGGCCTATTTTGATAACCCCAGCCCAGAGTCTGATAAACTCCAGCCAACCGGCAACTGCCATTCCATTGAACAACCACAGGTAACATGCCCCACGCAGGTAGGTCTTGGGGCTTAGTCCCATGTGCTACATCATCATTGTACATAGTCTGAACCCCCGGTCATGCCTCAGCGATAACACATCAATGTTTAGCTCCACACAGAAGGATCTCTGGAGCTAGGTTAGAGATTGTCGCCCCTTTGGGCCCAGGGGTTCACCAGAATTCCCGACCTTGCAGGGGTATTCTTTGGTGTCATCTTGCTTATTTATAAAGGATTTGCACAGGGGCCTGTACAGCAGCAGGAAGTTCCCTTCCTCCAAAATCCCCACGCCTGCCTCTCCGGCAGGCTCTGTGCCCAAGAAAATCTCTCCGCTCTCCGTGTCGAACTCCCTACAGCAGCCGATCTCCTGTCACCGGCAACCAGGGAAACCCCCACTCTTGCTAACAGACATTAGTAGAGGTGGAAGAAATGTTTTGTGCAATGTTTTTTTCCACAGATTCAGGGCAACCAAAGCAATTGGTAATTTAGGTCAATTTGTGGCAACTCATTCTGGTCGATGACAAGATCTATTAGAACTGGGAAAAGTGCAGTGAAAAGCAACTTAAGTGATGAGGGGGATGGAACAGTTTCCATGCGAGGAAAAGACTGGAACTGCTGTGCTTGGAAAAGAGACGATTAAGTGGGGATAGAATTGAGGTCTATAAAATCCTGACGGGTGTGGAGAAAGTGACTAGGGAAGTGGTATTTACCCCTTCATGTAACACAAGAACAGGGGTCACTCAATGAAATTAACAGGCAGCCGGTTTAAAACAAACAACAGGAAGTATTTCTTCACACTACGCTTAGCCAACCTGTGGAACTCACTGCGAGGGGATGTTGTGAAGAGCAGAAGTATAACAGGGTTCAGAAAAGAACTAGATCAGTTCCTGGAGGACGGGTCCATCAATGGCTATTAGCTGAAGGAGCAGGAGGCCATGATGCAGAAGGTCTTTGTGGAGAAAGCCAGGCTGATGGAGGACGAGATCTCGGACCTCAGGGAAGCAATACGTTCAGCCAACGCCTTCCGTGCCAGTGGCCCCATAGTTCCCTTCCGTGCCCCTGACCCATTTCCCCCTGGGCCGCCCTCGGGATCTTTCCTCCCATCCGTGTCTACAGCCCCTGTCCTCCTGTCTTCAATATTCACCGTGCCAGACTCTCCGTTCGCCACAGTGACCACAGGACCTGCTGCTCCAGCGACTCTTTCACACACACCAGCTGGGCAAGGCCAGAGCGACCCAGCCCCCCTCTTTGTCCAGCCCCTTGCCAGCCCTGAGCCTTTGGCTTTGTCTGAGCTCGGTCCCCCTGTGCCGTGGGTTTTCGGAGGGGGTGGGGGAGGGTCTTACGGGAGCTGACAGCTTCCGGCAGGGGTGGGGTTTTAAGGGATCAGGCCCCAGGCTTTGGAGGTGGTGGTGGGGGGTCTCCAAAGCCCTTGGGTGGGTTGTTGGGAGCGGGGGAACCGCTGGTGCTAAAGGCAGGATGATGCTGGTTTCCTTCCCATCAGCCCTTGCGCCCCGTTTCCCTCCCAAGTGACCTGCCTGGCTCAGGTTCGGGGCCGTCTCCTCGTCAGGGTTTCCCACTCCCCCAGTTTTGGGGTTCGCTGCCAACTCTGTGTGTTTTCAGGGCATTCCCTGAGATGGTAACCAGCGAAGGGCCCAGCCCGGCTCCACTGGAAACAACCCGCTCAGGCCGAGTCCCCATTTCGAGGCGGCTCCGTTATCCGGGGCGCTCAGCGGAGACGGCTCCAGGCCAGCCCCCAAGCGCGGCTGCGTGGCCGTGTTCTCGCGTTAGCCGACCCGGCTTACATCGGCAGCGCCAGGGCGGCCGCTCGGCTGCTGGAGCTCACCCGACTGCCCATAGGCCGGACGCCAGCCGCTGAGACTGCTCCTTGGACCTGTGCGGCCGGGGGGGGGGGCAGAACCCCCCTTGCTGGGCAGCAGCCTCCCCACGTTCCAGGGGTTCACACAAGCCTGAAACCGTCCAACTTCCAAGGGGGCTAAAGGCGAGCGCTGGGAGGCAGATGTCAGCCAGCGTCGCACCTTGGAAACACCACGCGGGTCTGTCCCGACAGACGGGGAAAGGCGAAAGGGCTGGACCCCAACAGCCAACGGGACAAGGCAGGTCCGGCCAGAGCGTTAGCGGCGACTTGCCACCTGACTGCTGCTCATTCCGGCTTGGCCTCCCTGGGGCTCCTTCCCCATCAACGGAGCTTGGGGTGACGAACTTTCACTTCCCTTGGACAGTTCAGCTCACAATTAGGGTAAATTAGGGAGCAGTGGGGGCTGGGAGCTAGGACTCCTGGGTTCTCTCCCCGGCTCTGGGAGGTGGGGGGTGAAGTCTGGGTGGGTTGGAGTGGTGGTGTTTCAAGGGGGCTTCCTAGGAATGTCTTGCATCCACCCAGTGCCAGGTTTACAATGACTCCAGTGGCTCCATGGAGCCGGGCCCATGCCCAGAAGGGTCCCGCCTCCTCCGCTTGCCCTGCGCCCCGAGACCCCACTGGCTCCTCCCGCCCATCGCTCGCTCCTCTCAGCCTGCCCACCGAGGGCTCCTCTCCACCCTGTGGCCCCACCCTCTGCTCCTCTGTGCCCCCTGGCTGGACCCCAGTGCCCCTCCGGATCCGGGCAGTCTCTGCTTCCCACCACCTGTGGGGCCCCGCCTGTCTCCCCGGAGCTGAGCCGAGCCGCCTGGGACTGGTGCAGAAGCCTGGCCAGTCTCAGCTGGGGGAGGGTGGGGGGAGGCAGTGTGGGGGGCTTGGCTGGGCCCCTCCAGGCAGGTGGGTCCTGAGGGAGCCCAGCGGGGCAGGCTCTGGCCTGGCTGATCACACCACTCCTGAGGGGCCGGAGCGATTCCCGGCCCCAGGACCAGCCCTGGCTGCGCTGCCGGCTCAGCCCGACAGAAAGTCGCCTCCCAGCAGGGCCGGTGAGTGCGGTCGGGAGGCAGGGGGTTGGGAGTGGTCTCTGGGGGGTGCTGGGCTGGGGGGGGGGGAGATCTGGGTGTTGGGGCACTAGGGAGTGGGGGTTCTGTGGGGGGTGCTGGGCAGTTGTGGTGGGGCTGTGGGCAGGGGGTGCAGGGCAGGGGTGGTGTTGTGCAAGGTGCTGTGCATTTGTGGGTGGGGGGGCGGGGGTACTGGGCATAGTGGGTCCGGGGGGGCTCTGGCCATAGGGAATTGGGGGGATGTTCCGGTGGGGGGGGTGGGCCAGTGTGTGTCTGGCAACTGCTGGTTTGTGACTAGTGCCCTGGGCTGGGCTGGGCGGAGTAGGGCCGCCCCCCCCCTGCCCCAATGCCTCTGGCCAGTCCCTCGCTCTGGGGACCGACATCCCCACACCAGGCTCTATTGCCCCATGGGGCGGGGGGCCCACAAATATGTGTGGTGCCAGGTCCACAAAGGGTTAATCCGGCCCTGGCTGTGCTGTAAGGAGTGGGGGGGGGGAAATGGGGTGCCCTCCCCTGGCCATCGGGGCTGGCCCCGATGCACCACTAGGGGGCGCTGTGCTGTGGGCCCTCCTCTGGCAGTCAGGGCTGGCCCCGATGCACCACTAGGGGGCGCTGTGCTGTGGGCCCTCCTCTGGCAGTCAGGGCTGGCCCCGATGCAC
>NW_020665069.1:87771-98841 GCF_002925995.2 Terrapene triunguis
TTTCCTCTGCGCTGCTGCTGGGGCAAAATCAACCCTGCTGAGCCCCCGCTGCCTCCCCTCCCCTCCTCTTCCTTCCCGCCTGGTATCTCCCCTCTGCAGCTAGCCCCCACCTGCCCAAGGGCCCCACAGCCCCTCCTGCGGGGTGCCCCAGCGACACAGGAGCCGTTCCCAGGCCCCGGAGGGAAAGACGGGGGGCAGGGGCACATTCTGCCAGCCGGTGGGATCGGGGCATCCCAAGGGGAACAGGACTTCAGCCCAGAGCACTGGGAGAGCCAGGTGCCGCCTCTAGGGAACGGGAGGGGCACGGGGAGGGTGGTTGGCATAGGCCCAGGTTCACAGAAAGGTGGGTTGGGGAGCGGGGAAGCAAAGGGCAGCACCTGCAGCGGAGGAAGGGAGAAGCGGCAGAGGAAGGGGGGGAGAAGCGGCAGAGGAAGGAGGAAGGGGCAGAGGAAGGGGGAAGCGGCAGAGGAAGGGGGAAGCGGCAAAGAAAGGGAGAAGCGGCAAAGAAAGGGAGAAGCGGCAAAGGGAGGGGGAGAAGCGGCAGAGGAAGGCGGAAGCGGCAGAGGAAGGCGGGAGAAACGGCAGAGGAAGGGAGAAGCGAAGGAGGAAGGGGGAAGTGAAGAAGGAAGAGAGAGAAGCGGCAGAGGAAGGCGGGAGAAACGGCAGAGAAGCCGTAGCGCGCCCGCATTTCACACAACGGTGCGGGAGAGGGAGACCTGCCACACGAACATCCCATCACCGACCCCACGACCTGGGGGGCACCCGACGGGATTAACAGGCAGCAGGTGTAAGATTAGCCCAAGGATGTAATTTCACCCTCCACAGAGCAACCTGGGGAACTCCCTGCCGGGGGATGCTGCAGAGGCCAAAACTCTAAGCTCCTGGAGGACAGGTCCATCAATGGCTACTAGCCCAGGTGGTCAGGGCCACGGCCCCTTGCTCGGGGTGTCCCTAAGCCTCTGACTGCCAGGCACTGGGAGTGGCCAACTGGGGTGGGGTCACTCGATAATTGCCCTGTTCTGTTCATTCCCCCGGAGCAGCTGGACTAGAGGTACCGCTGGGGGAATTCTGCGCCCAAAATTACAAATTCTGCACACAATATCTGAAAATTCTGCAAAATTCTTTTTTATTTGTCAAAATAACACAATAGAATCATGCCGGTTTCAATGATTTTGGTCATTTATTTCAAAATATCTGTCAGCAAGTCTGTCCATAACAATACAGACAAAAAAACCAATTCTGGTAAAAAAAATTTTGACAAATAGATTCCTAACGAGGCATTTTAATGCAGAACTTTGTGTAATACATTTACACTACACGACAGACCTGTATTTCCTGCACCCCTCAGAAGCAAGGCTGGGGGGAGTTGGGGTAACGGAGGAGCTGAGGGAGAGGGAGGGGGCCTGGGAGTGAACCTGGAGGGTGTTGTGGGGGGATTGTTCGGAAGTTGGGGAGCATCTCCCATGCAGACCCTGCCTGACCCCAAGCCTCTCGTTCAGTCAGGCACGTCTGCCCCGGTCCCCGCACCCCCCATCCCCATGGGTCCCTGCAGCCCCCGTCCCCAGGTTCAACGCTGTCCCCCCACCAGCTCCTGAGCCCCCATCTGTGACCCCCCCAGCACCCCTGGGTGCCCCACTCTGTCCTAGCCTGGCTCTGCGGGCAAGGGCTGTGATGCACTCTGCTCCGGGGGGATTCTCCGGCACTGGGCAGGCACAGATGTCCCCCCCCCCACCCCCCCCGAAAATACATTCTGCCCCAGCAGTGCTGCAGTTCCGCCCGTGGCCCACCAGGGGACGCTGTGGCGCCAGAACTGCCGGCTGCGTCCATGCCGTGGGCTGTCCTGGTGCCCCAGCGGCCTCTGGTGGGCAAAGGCGGAACTGCAGCACTGCTGGGGCTGAAATGGTTTTTTTGCGGGAAAATACAAAATGATGCGGGGCAGATGAATTCTGCGCGTCCGCCGATGTGCAGAATCCGCCCGGGTACAGGCTAGCGCCGGGCTTCTCAAACTGGGGGTCGGGACCCCTCAGTGGGTCATGAGGTTCTTACATGGGAGTCAGAGAATCATAGAAGACCAGGGTTGGAAGGGACCTCAGGAGGTATCTAGTCCAACCCCCTGCTCAAAGCAGGACCAATTCCCAATTAAACCATCCCAGCCAGGGCTTTGTCAAGCTGGGCCTTAAAAACCTCCAAGGAAGGAGACTCCACCACCTCCCTAGGGAACCCATTCCAGTGCTTCACCACCCTCCTAGGGAAATAGTGTTTCCTGATATCCAACCTAGACCTCCCCCGGGGCACGAGCTGTCAGCCTCCACCCCAAACCCCGCTTTGCCTCCAGCGTTTATCATGGTGTTAAATATATAAACAAGTGTTTTTCATTGATAAGGGGGGGTCACACTCAGAGGCTTGCAGTGTGAACGGGGTCACCAGGACAAACGTTTGAGACCCACTGGGCTAGAGGGACCGTTGGTCCCCCGTTCGCAGCTCTGGAGGGTCTGGATTCTCTCCCGCTCAGGCACTGGCTCGGCCCAGCATCCCCCCGAGGAAGCCCAGGGAAGGTCGTCTCTGGGGAAAAGCACAGACTGTAGTTGGTGCTTTCAGCGTCGCTCCCGGGTCGGGACTGGCCCCGTCTCCCCCGGGAGGAGCTGGTCTGGATGGTGCCAGTCCCTCCACTGGTGGCCGGCGGCCAAGAACCGAGCCGGGGGCAGAGAGGGACGGGGGATGCGGAGGGAGGTTAGGGTGCCTTCGAAGAGCTGGCCGTGACTCCCTGCTGTGCCACACTCCTGCCGCCGCCGCTGCGTGCCTCAGTGTCCCCCTCTGTGGTCGCAGAGGGGTGCCGACTCCATGGAACTATGGCTCTTGGGG
This sequence comes from Terrapene triunguis, assembly GCF_002925995.2. Taxonomy (NCBI): domain Eukaryota; kingdom Metazoa; phylum Chordata; order Testudines; family Emydidae; genus Terrapene; species Terrapene triunguis. Next base: position 90,634 of record NW_020665069.1, read on the forward strand.
GCCGACTGATGATCTGGCCCCCAAAATCCAGGCTGATTAAAAATCCGGAGGAGAGTCAGAGATCTCCCCTCTCCACTGAGCCGGGGCTGGGTTTATTCTCCTTTCTATTTTCCTCACTGGGATTTAACTTCCACTTTTAAAGGAGCCTTTTCGCCTCCGCCTGCTTCTCTTCCTTCGTCGGTTAGCCGCGGGGGCTCTGTTTGGTTCTCTCACTTCGGGGATACATTGACGTTGAGCCTCTGTTCTGGTGTCTTTAAAAAGCTCCCACGCAGCTTGCAGAGATTTCACGTTTGGCGCTGGACCTTTTCATTCCTGTTTCACTGACCTCCTCGTTTGTGTGGAGTTCCCCTTTCTGAAATGAAATGCTCCAGTGTTGGGCCGCTGGGGTGTTTTCCCCGCCACAGGGATCTTCATTTGAATTATATTGTGGTCACTATTACCAAGCGGTCCAGCTGTAGTCACCTCTTGGACCTGATCCTGTGCTCCACGTAGGACTAAATCAGGACTTGCCTCTCCTCTGGTGGGTTCCAGGACCAGCTGCTCCAAGAAACAGTCATTTATGGTGTCAGAAACTTTATCTCTGCATCCCGTCCTGAGATGACATGTTCCCAGTCAATATGGGAATAGTTGAAATCGCCCATCATTATTGGGTTTTTTATTTTTATAGCCTCTCGAATCTCCCTGAGCATTTCACAGTCACTATCACCATCCTGGCCAGGTGGTTGGTTATATATCCCTCCTGCTATATTCTTATTATCCGAGCATGGAATTACTATCCAGAGAGATTCTCTGGTACAGTTTGGTTCATTTAAAATTTTTACTCCATTTGAGTCAGCGCTTTCTTTCACATCTAGTGCCCCTCCCCCACCAGCACAACCTGGTCTGTCCTTCCGATAGATTTTGCACCCTGGTATTACAGAGTCCCATTGATTAGCCTCATTCCACCAAGTGTCTGTGACGCCTGTTACATCGAAATCCTCATTGAATACGACGCACTCTAGTTCACCCATCCTATTGTTTCGACTTCTAGTATTGGTATATAAGCACTTTAAAACCTCGTCTCCTTTTAGCTGTGTGCCATCGCACGCTGTAATTGAATAGGACTCTTTTTTATTGGATTGTTTCTCATCAGACCCTGCCTGTATTTTATCATTTTCCATCCTCTGGTCCTCACCAGGACACAGAGAATCTCCATGAATAGATCCTCCCCGAAGGGATGTCTCTGGCCGAACCACGTGCTCCTTCGCACCTGCCGGCTTTCCCTCAGTCCTTAGTTTAAAAACTGCTCAACGACCTTTTTAATGTTAAGTGCCAGCAATCTGGTTCCAATCTGGTTTAGGTGGAGCCCATCCTTCCTGGATAGGCTCCCCCTTTCCCAAAAGTTTCCCCAGTTCCTAATGAATCTACCCCCCCACACACACACACCATCATCTCATCCACGCATTGAGACCTGCAGTTCTGCCTGTCCACTTGGCCCTGCACGTGGGACTGGGAGCATCTCAGAGAATGCAGCCATGGAGGTCCTGGACTTCAACCTCTTCCCTAGCAGCCTAAATTTGGCCTCCAGGTCCTCTCTCCTATCCCTCCCTATGTCACTGGTACCTACATGTACCACGACCACCAGCTCTTCCCCAGCACTACACATAAGTCTATCCAGATGTCTCGAGAGATCCGCAACCTTCGCACCAGGCAGGCAAGTCACCATGAGATTCTCCCGATCATCACAAACCCAGCTATCTACGTTTCTAATGATCGAATCTCCCATTACTAACACCTGCCTTTTCCTAGTGACTGGAGTCCCCTCCCCTGGAGAGGTAACCTCAGTGCGAGAGGATATCACATCATCAGCTGGGTCCCAACTATGGGATCGTTTCCCTCTGCTTCAGTTGGATGTTCTCCTTCCCCGAGACTTTCATCCTCCCCAACAGCTCAGAGGCTGCCAGACCGGGCGTGGGACCGTTCTACTGTGTCCCGGAAAATCGCATCTCTGTACGTCTGTCTCCCTCAGCTCCTCCAGCTCAGCCAGTCTGGTCTCCACAGCCCGTATGCGGTCGCTGAGGGCCAGGAGCTCCTTGCACCGAATGCACAAACCCGCCACCCGCCCACAGGGCAGGTGATCAGACATGCTGCATTGGGTGCAATAAACTGGGCAGCCTCCGCTCTGCTGCTGGGCTTCTGCCTGCATCCTGGTCCTTTGTTGTTCTTTTATTTGATCAGGGGGTGTTTGGGCTTTAAGAAATGGGAAGTGTCCCGAGCCCCCCCACACTCCCCCTGTGAACTGCCTCTCAAAACTCCCGCTAGCCGCGCCTGTTGGCCACTCCTCTGGTCGCGTAGGAGCAGGCTCTGTAAAGCCCTGGTCTTCCTGAGTAGCCCCCCGCTTAAGGGTTGATGGGGGCTAAAGGGATTAGGGATCAAGAAGCTCTGGGCCTTGCCTAGCAGGCTGCCAGGCTCAGCACACGGGCCCCCCAAACGAACAGACCACATGGTAGATTTCGGTCTCCTCTGCACGCTCGCCGTGCCGTGGGGGCTGTTTCGCTCTCAGCCCGGTTCCCCGGGGCAGATCTACACCAGGTACGTCCGTCACCGCAGGAGTAACCCGGCGGACACAGCCTGGGCGGCACGTCAGGGCTCCTCGCAGCCGGGGCTGAGAGCGTCTGTCTGAGTCCAGGTGAGCAGTGAGAGACTGAGCTGGCCGGCAGACAAAACACCAAACCCCCACCGCACCCCCTGCCCCCACGTCCTGCCCTGTCATTTACCCGGCTCGGCTGCGCTTGGGGCAGCTGCGACACTGCGGAGCACAGAAAATCCACCCGCCCCCACACCGGCGCTAGACCAAGCTCCCCCCGGCATGGACACAGCCGGGTCGAGGGGAGGATGTGCCCTTGCAAGCTCTCCGGGGCACGGCCTCTCCCTGCATGTCCGCGCAGTGCCCGGCCCCATGGGGCGCTGATCTCAGCTAGGCCTGCGGCCGATGAGTTAGGTTAACGATGGCAGCTGGGAGGCTGTATTGGCAAGCGGCCGAGCACCGAGCGCCAGGAGTGCCCATAGCCCCCGGGTGGGGAGTTAATTCACTCAGGCCGACGCTGCTGGCCATTCGCTAACGCACCGAACGCGCCCTGCAAGGGACGGAGCGACAGCCCCCAGAGCGTCGGCAAGCTCCCAGCCGGCTAATGGAGACAGTTGCGTCCCGGGCTGGGGGCTCTGGCACAGCTCCAGGTGAAGCCAGGCACGAGACTGGGGCAGCGGCTCCCTGCAGGGCTCCCACCAGGGCCAGGAGCCTGCCCAGCTTCGGGGCCTCCTGGGTCCGACCTGGGAGCGTTCAGCCCCCTGCTCACCCCAGGCCCCCCACAATGATTGCCCCTGGGGAGCCTCACATGCCCCCAAAGGGCCCTGCCCCCCCCCAGCCAGCAGCGACTCCCAGCCAGCGAGTGACTCAGACGGGTTATTAGTCGTGGGAACCCAGCGTAGAACAGAGCTTGTGAGCACAGGGAGCAGGGACCTGCAGCAAAGTCCGAGCCCAGGGCTCCCCCGAGTCCCCAAAATGGAGACTGACTCCCTTCCCGCAGCCCAACCTCAGCCATAACCCGCTGCCCCCCTCCGGCCTTTGCCTCCTTCCCGGGCAAACTGGTCACCTGGCCTCCACCTCGCGCCTTCTTCTCCAGCACTGCGGCTGGCTCCTTGCGGGGGACGGGCTCGTCCCTCGGTCGCCAGGCTGCAGTGTCAGCCAAAACAGGGAGCAAAACCCCCAGCCCTGGGGGGAGGCCCCCTGTGCTCCCGGCCAGGGGAGGGGGGCAGAGAGCAGCCGCACGGCCCAGGAGGGGAAAGCGACCTGGATGCAGGGAGCCAGCATTGCTCCTCACTCCCCCTCCGGGAGCAGGGGGACCCCTGGCTGGGAGCAGTATCTGGGCGTCTCCATCACTGACCATTGGAAAATCGACGTCTGTTTGGCAAGCAGGCCCCTGGGGCACCCGCCCCGGCTGAAGCAGCCAAGGAAAGCTCTCCCCAATGTCCCACTGAAACCTCCCTTGCTCCAGAAGACGCGGGGAACTCGGAGAACATTTGCTCAAAGCCAGTGAAGACCCATCAGTCCCCCACCATCTGCTGCAGGCTGAACACGCCCAGTTCTTCCCGCAGCTCCTCCGAGGCCAGGCGGCCCCAACCTCCATCGTTTGTGTGGCTTCGCCAATGTAGCCACCTCTTGGTGCCCAAAACCAGCCCCGGTGAGCCAGTGCCGCGTAGATCTGGCTAGTTACCGCCTGCGTCGTACATCCCCTGCCCAGTCATCCAACCTCGGCTCCTTATAGACCAGGAAGCCCACTCCTGGCAGCCAGAGGGGAGTGGAGCAGCAGAACACAACAGCTGCTGTGTCTCCAAACTGTCACTGCCACACACACACACCCAGCCACCCATGAGGCTCCGCCCCCAGCCCGACCAAAGCCCCGTTTAACAGGGCGCAGCTCCCCCCTTCCTGGGGGGCTAATTTCCCCTTTTCGAGGTCTCCTCTGGGGAAGGGGCGACAGGTGTGGAGACGCAGCAGCTCCTGCCGGGGCTGGAATTGAGAATTCTGGGCGGCTCTCGTGAGTGCCAGAAGGGGCCGCCCAGGACGGCTGGAACGATCGCAGCTCCTTAAACACGAATCCCAGGCAGTTCCTCCCAACACACACACACACTCCCCCAGGAAACCTCCCCCCCGGCAGCACTGAAACGTCCCCCAGCCGAGCACAAGCCGGCCTCGTCCCCCAGAGACAGACGAGAAGCCAAATGCCTGGGGTGCGCTGGGCTTTCCACACTGCCCACGACAGCAGCCTAGTCCCCCACAGGGCAGCCGGGCCTCAGCGCTGGCCAGGAGCTGGAGCGAGCGGCCGCCCCGGAGCTGCCCTCAGACACACCCGCCCTGCGCCACGGGGAAGCAGCCGGTGTCTGTCTGCGGAGATCCCGGTCACGGGAGCCAGGCTCCGGCTCTACAGGACAGCGGGGAGCAGCCCAGGGTGCTGCAGTGATGGCAGTGGTGGGGGGGCAGAGGGGGTGTCCTACACACTCCCTTGCCCTTCTGGGGGGGCCCTCACATCCAGGCTCCCCAGTGTAATACACAGCCCTGCTCGGGGCAGCGGGGGGGGAGACACTCTGCAGACACCCAAGATGGTGACATGTCTCCCCGCCCACCAGAAAACGACCTGGGACCCTGGGAAGACGGGGACCAACTTCTGGCCACCTAGGGGGCTTCAAACAAGTGCCCAGAGGAGAAAGACTCTGCAGCTAAATCCCCGCCCCCCCGGTTGGATTCGACCCATGGCCGTCAGAAAGCTCCAGGTCTCCGTTGCGGATGTTCCCCATCCCCGAGGGTCGCCGCAGAATGGGCCGGCTGTGAAGCCCCCTGGCGTGCCCAGCTGCCGGCCGCCCCAGCGCGATGGAAGCCTCGCAAAGGAACAGGCGCAGGCGTGAAACAGGAACCGGGTTTTATTCTCTGACGCTCGTTTTAATGTTTCTTGTTTGCAGCTGCCACCTGGAAGAGAGGAGGCGGGTGAGAGCCGTGCCGGAGAGGGGAGCGGCGGTAAGACAGTCTAGGTGCACCCCCCCGCCCCGGGACAGGCTGTGCCGTTCACACGGCCACTTCGCGCAGACCCCGACCGCACTAGAGCGCAGCAGGAACGGTCAGTCTTTGCTGACGGTCTCAGCGCAGCTTTGGTTCCTTTCTAGGCACGACTCCGCATTCTGCCGACGGGCACTGGGCCGGAGCCGGGGTCGGGTTCAGTTCTGTGCTGGAAGCGCTCGGCCCCTGCAGGAGAGGCAAGCGAGCGAGGAATGGGGACGCCCAGCACTACGCAGCCAGGGCTGGCTCTTTCCTGGGCGTGGGGGCAGGGAGAACGTCCCTTGCCACGCTGCCATGGGCTGACCTAAACCCGCTCTCAGTGACCCTGGACACACGGGCGGGGTCCCCAGGCCCTACCCAGCACACGGGGGTGGGAAGGCAGCGTTACCTGGCCGGCGATTCTGTCCAGATCTCTCTGTCCCTGGGGGGTGAGTTTGCGACCTCTGGAAGGAAACAGGAAGGGTAAAGAATCCGTCACTGGGGAATAACGCTCTCCCCACGCCCCAGCCCCTGGAGCCGGCTCAGCTGCAGCCCGTGCCCACCACGCAGTGTTCAAATCGGGCTCCGACGCCCGGCGCACTCAGTGTAAACCCGACAGGCTGCTCTGAACCCTGCCTCTCCTCCCGCCCAGCAGTGACGTCCGGCCAGGCCCCTCGACACTCACCCATCCTGATCCTTCTCCACCATTTTCAGCCCCTCCAGGGCCTGCAGCACCCGCCTGGCCACGCTCTTGGAGCCGCGGCTGAAGTGGCTGGGCATGACGCCGTTGCGCTGCCGGCCCCCGTAGATCTTGGTCATGGAGCCGACGCCGGCACCGCCGCGGAGGTACAGGTGCCGGGCCGTGGACGCTGCAGAACCACAGGCAGAGCCCATTAGCCTGGCGTCTCGGCAGCTGCTTCCAAGCCAAAGCAATAACACCCCCTCCTCCCCCGCCCAGCCGCTCCGCGCAGCCACTCTGCCCCGGCCAACACGGCGGGCGAGGGAAGGCGCCAGGGATCGGCCCAGCTGGGCAGCGACCAGGAGACTCGGGGGCTCAGGGCTCGGTTTGCCAGCTAGGAAGCCGGCGGCGCCGGAATCGCTGCACAGGGCAGAGTTCCTCCCGCAACACCTCCCCCCCAGCCTGCAGGGCTGGTGAAATCAGAGCACAGCCCCTGGCAGCAAGCCGACCCCTCACTAACAAACCCAGGGCAAGGGGGCCTGGGATCAGAGCCCGGACGTTTCTCTAGTTCAGCGCTGGAGGGTTCGGGATGCGTTAGAGAGCCTCTTGCCAGCCAGACGAGGCTCCCGGGCAGGAAAGGCTGCGGCGCAGAGCCCGTCCCTTTGCCCTACGCGGCGTGTTCACGAGCCAACCCAAGAGTCACAAACGAACCGCCAGAAGCCCTCAGACAGCACCGGGAGACGGACAGAGGAACCGCGGTGGCCAAACCCATGGATCAGAGACGCAAGGCCACACTCAGATTCCGGATTTGTTTGGCGTTTGCTGGCTGAGGCTAGCGGCCGCTCAGCAGGGCGCGACACACAAGCCGAAGCCCCGAGAAGACCGGACAGCGACAGCGCCAGCCGGCGTGGGAGGAAAGTGGGCTGTGACCCCCCAGCTCATTCGGGGTCACTGCTCCGCTGGCTATGGGGAGGCAGACGCGCCCCTCGCTGCTATGGGCAGGGCTGGGATTCTTACCTGCTCGGGTATAAAACCAGTTCTCATCGTACGGGGCCAACTCCTTGTGCTTGGCGAGCTTGACCGTATCCACCCACTCGGGCACCTTCAGCTTTCCTGACCTGGAATCAAGGCAGGGACAAGTTGGCAGCAGCTCCCGAGCAGCCTAGCCAGGGGGAACGCTGCATGTCCACGCGACAGCAGGCAGGCCTGCAGGGGAGACTGCCCAGGGCCCGAGGAGTGCGGGGACCCACAGGCCCCTCCAGAGATCAAAAGGGGCATTTTGGGAGAGGAAACTTATCCTGGCCAGATCCGCGGCAGCTGCCCCGACCAGCCCTCCCCCGGTCGGAATGAGCCTCGTCCTGCCGGCCCACCCGCCCCCCGGAAAAGGGCAAAACTCACTTCTTGAGGAAGGCAGCCAGGGCCCTGACGAACTCCTGCTGGTTAACGTCTTTCACAGTGACACCAGGCATCTGCAAGATAGGGGAGCCGTGCTACAAGCTACTCAGGGCCCCTGGCCGCGCACACAGGACCCCGGCTTTCCCCAGGCGCGTCGAGTGCCACAGCGGGGAGCTGGGTTTAGCTCCACGGCGGAGCTGACCCTGCTGGGATGCAAAGTGGGAGCTCTGGGCCCTGGGACAGGGAGAGCACCCCCGCCCGGCGTGGGCACAGCGGGGATCGGGGTTCTCCGGCCAGCCTAGGCTGGGCCCCCCACAGTCCCCACGGGCCAGCCTGTTTGTATCATGGCAGCAGCCGGGTGCCACCCCGCCAGGCGCTGCAGAAACCCAGGAGCGACTGTAGGCGCTGGGCTGGGCGAGGGCGGGGAGCAGGGGCTGGGTTCCTGGTGCCCCACGGGGCAGACGGCACAAATCCAGATAAGCTCAGCCCCGGCGGGGGCTGATCCTGCCCAGCCACCCGCACCCCCTGGCTGCCCCCCACCACGGGGGGGCGAGGGGGGGCCTTC
>NW_020665069.1:123841-148005 GCF_002925995.2 Terrapene triunguis
TTTGTCTTGACCCCTAAAACGATCCTGTGTAAGTTTGTGGGACAACATTATTGGTGGAGAATGCGAAAGGGGGAGCAAGCATAGAATCCACAGTTATTATAAAACTGGTGTGCACACCGCCAGCTTTAGCAAGCCTGGCACTAAAGGAAAAAGAGTGTAAACTTTCAGTTAATTAACCAAACTCTGAAGAATATAGGAGTTTAGGTTTAAATTGTGTTATAAAGGTACATAATCCGGGGAAGGATTAACCAAACTCTGAAGGATATAGGAGTTTAGGTTTAAATTGTGTTATAGAGGTACATACACCCTCAGCCGTAGCAAGACTGAGCTAAAGAGGAGAACTTAGTGTTTCTCACTCTGATCCGGGGAAGGATTTGTATAATTGGTGTATGAACCCTCGGTGGTAGCAGACCGAGTAATACAGAGGGAGGCTTAGAGTCTCTCCCTCTGGCCCAAAGTGGGTTAAAAACATAAAATACAGATCTTGTTCTGTTAAATCAAACTCTGAAGGATATAGGAGTTTGGGCAGTGCAGTGTGGTTTATGTTTGTTTGTTTGTTTTGTTTTTTTGTAAGTAATATTGTGGTAATTTCACAATTTTAAAGAAAATGTTTAAGGAATGGGACCAGGAAGGGTGGGGGCTAGTCAAAAAGCCCACCCTCCTTGCTAAATTGGTAGTGGAACAAGGCTTGTGCCCATGGAAAGGAACTGTTTATTAAAAAAAAAGCAGGATTGGGCCCAGGCAAGCAAAAGATAAAGAAACTGAAAACAGGTTGGGTACAGAGAGTTAAAACAGCACTCTCAAATCTTACAGCAGCAGTAACATCAGGAGAAGAAACATTTGAGACCCCAGAAGGGGGCAGACCTTTGGGACCCCTCTGGAGATTGGGAAGGGGGATATTTGGGATATTTGGGTAAATTCCTCCTCCCAGGGCCAAAATGCCATTGAAACAGTTAACAACAGTGCCTGCTTCTCCCTCAGATCTCCAGGCCATGGCAAAATGGCTGGAGATTTTAAAACATAATTTTTTTTTTCTAGATGAAGTGTTAACGCCCTTTTACTAAAAAAAAGAAAAAATTTACACTCACAAGAAATGCACCACTTAATTAGCATTTGTGCAGCCCCAAGTACCAAACACACTGTGGCAGAAACTAAGCAGGTTCTGCCATGGTAAAAGCACTGTGCTAATTTGTTTCCAAGCTTTTATCTTTCAGGCTCTGAACCAGAACATCAGGAGAGCTGGTACCAGCTGAAAAGTTATAAAATACCATGGTTATAGTGTCATGACAAAGTCTGTGTTCAGTGTTCTGTGTTGCATGTTCTGTGTCTGTCTCTAGTGGTGTCCTGTGCTAGCATTGGGTCCAGAAAAAGAGGGGATACTACACTAGACAGGGCAAATGTCTTTTCCTCTCTCTATTTCCCCCATGTGCATCCAATTTATCAATCACCACTTGTGTCCAAAAAACTTTGGTCCCCAATGCATCAGGTTTATTTTTTTTGTTAGGTTCTCTAATAGTCATTTTGTTGTTAATTTTTGTTATTAATACACTTGTATTGTTAATTCCACACTTTCCTCTATGCACTCTGGTTCTACTTCCCCAAGCCCTAAAAAGGTAGTTCTTGGGCCCCCATAACCTGTAAAACCTTGGCCCATGATTGTAGGGCCCCATCTTTCAGGTCCCCAGAAACCTCTTGAGAACAACTGTTAAAAATAGGAAATTCTGCAACATTTTAGCAACTAAATGTTAGTTTAAGTCCAAATCAGCTTAACCTTGCATGACAACTGTGGTACTCCTACAAAATCTTATTTGTTGTGTGTGCTTAAGAAGGTCCTAACCTCAGTAACTTTTATTGTTTGATGGCTATTGCAGCATCAAACTTGGGCCTCATCTTCTTTGTCAATGTACCCAATTATTGTAATGGTAAAGGTTTTATAATTGTTTGGTTTGTTTGCAACAGATCACCTGTGCCCTACAATAACAACAACTGCTGTAATAATCATAAATAAAGGGGCAAAGTGTTGTAGGAGCAGCCCACCTGGTCAGCAGTTCTAAATATAATTTTTCATCCCATCATTGTCCTATTAGTAATCCTAACTGTTATGTTGGTTCTGCCTTAAAACAATTACATAAAGTGTGACCCATTCAATGCCCCTGGATTGAAGGGTCAAAAGGGGGACAATGTAGAACCAATGTGAATGAAATTGTTTTTAGTTATCCTGTACCATTGTAACTTCTGTTCACCATTTCATTACACTTGCCATTTTGCCTACATTGTAACTTTCATTACACTTGCCATTTTGCCTACATTGTAACTTCTGTGCCATATTGTAATTCAAACCCCATTTTAAAACGCTTACTCCATTTTGTAAGGGCTTGCTGCAACCTTCATTGTTGCAAACCCTGCTGTAATTTTATTAGTCTAGTTGAGATGTGTGAATGAGGGATGCATGGGTGATAGAATCAACCTCCAGCACCAGCCCGTCCTGATGAGATAAAGTTCAAATACCAACGGCTGAAGAACTAGACAACAGCCCTAACTCAAGCAAGAAGCATCCACCCTAAAAAGAAACAACAGAAGAAAGATCAAAGCCAGGTCCCAGGCTGACAGTCAGGCCTGCAATTGACGGGTGATCAAGCACCAAACCCAGAGGCGGCGTGACACAGCGAGACCTAGGGACTTTGAATCCAAACTAAACTCCTATAAAAAAGGAAGGGTGAGATGAGAGACTTTGGGTAACGTTCTGCTATCAACATCAAGGAGCATCGGTGCGCGCCCGACAGAGACCCGGCTCCTCCTCGTGCTCAGCTTTCCTGGCCAGTTAGCTGTCACGAGCTCCGATCCCAAGCTGCGAACTCAAACTACAATCAGGACTGGTAACTATCCAGCAGCTGCAGAACATTTTGGTGTGTGTGTGTGTGTGAGTGTATGTGTATAAGCATTAAGGTATTTGCTAATAGTTACAGTTTAATAATAAATGTGGCATCTTTGTCTTGACCCCTAAAACGATCCTGTGTAAGTTTGTGGGACAACACAAGGGCTGCCGAGGGAGACCCCACGGCCAGACTAATTCCCCAACGTCAACTGTGTGCAGTGAGCCGGTGTGGCTCCCTGCTGCCCCGCAGAGGGTCGAGCCCCGGCAAACCCTTGTACAGGGAGAACCTTTTTCCTTTGACTGGGGTGTTGGTTTTCATAACCATCTGTCCTAGGGTTACCATATGTCCGGGTTTCCCCGGACATGTCCGGCTTTTGGGTCTTTAAATAGCCGTCCGGGGGGAATTTGTCAAAAGCTAAAAATGTCCGGGATTTCCCCTGGACGGCTATTTAAAGACCCAAAAGCGCTGACAGGGCAGCCGCGCCGGCTGAAAGCGGTACCGGGAGCAGCCCAGCCCCGCTCTTAAAGGGACAGGGACCCCACCGTGGCTCAGCCCGGCCTGGGGCACGTGAGGGTGTCACCTCTCCCTCCACCTGGGGGGCCCGGCGAGGGGGGTGCTCAGCACCATAGCAGCGCAGAGGGGAGGCCAGCGATGCACCTTACTCTCTCCTGCACTGCCAGCCACGGTCTTGTCTCCTTTCCCCAGCTCTGTGAGGCACTGTACACCTCAGAGCAGCAAATGGTAACCGATTCTGCTGTCTCCAAGCAGAGTCTAGCCCTGAGAGTTTATTTCCGCAGCAGTGAGTTTTCGGTTTGGTGCATTCACTCCTGAGCTCCCTGGTAAAGTGTAACAAAAGCCCTTGGCATTCATTTTCTCAGTGTTTCTGGGAATACCCTTTTCAGTTTCATAGATTGATCTGGGATCTTTCTTTTGCTGTTTCCGGAGAGAACTGTTGACAGCAGGGAGATACGTCCCTGACTAGAGGGCAGGAAGCAAATTTGACTAGATCAGTTGTGATTTCCTTTTGATTTGTTACTATAAAATGTATTACACACAAATAGATTGTTAATGAACTTCCATCTTTGGGTTTCTGGAAAACAACTCACTCTAATACTTGGAAGATGCAGGGACCTTTGGTCTTAAAAAATGAAACATCAGACTCATTAATTTGGGGGAAGTGCAGTGGTCCATTTATGAAATTTCTTAAAAACATGATTCAAAAAATCCTTCTGAGACTGTATTTTAATGCTGAGATCCCAATAGCCTTACTATAGAAATAGAAAGTAAAACAAAGACATTCTTGATCCAGGTCAATTAGAGCAGTGGTTGTCAATGTTTCCAGACTACTGTATCTCCTACAGGAGGCTGATTTGTCTTGAGTGCCCCTCACTTAAAAACTACTTGCTTACAAAATCAGACATAAAAATACAAGTATCACAGCACAGTATTACTGAAAAATTGCTTATTTTCTCATTTTTACCATATAAATTATCAAATAAATCACGACTCCCAGATTGAGAAACACTGGTATAGTATATAGAGCAGTATAAACAAGTCACTGTCTACGATGATGGTTGCATATGCTTCGATAATTAGTTTGGCAAGGCCTTCTATATCAAAGTTACGCACATTTTTACACAATATCAGGCAAACCAGCTTGGATCTCTCACTATTCATGTCTCTGTACTAATTGTGCTCTGCATCATTTCACAAAAAAGTTATTTAACTGAGCTTGAAATTTGTCATTATACTGAGATTTCTAAAAATACCCTTCTAGAAAAACTTCCATTTGATTTCCCAGTAAAGAAAAGGACTTTATATAGCTTGTTTGTTTGAACTTCGAGGCCCATACAGTCCCTGAAATGACACTGCCTTGGTTAGTGTTGTGCTCCATTTCTCACAGTACTCATGATGGGTTGGATTGTCACAGCCCAGCTCAGCCACACAAGGGAGTAAATATTATCTTTTCCAAGTAGACCCCGCTGATATGGGGATGCCCCTTTAAAGGAAGGCCCCGGGACAGGTATGGACAGGGGAGTCCCTCCAGTGGAGGGAGAGGTGAGTGTCAGAGGTAGGGTTACCATACGTCCGGATTTTCCCAGACATGTCCGGCTTTTTGGTCCTCAAATCCCCGTCCGGGAGGAATTTCCAAAAAGCCGAACATGTCCGGGAAAATAGGGAGGCATGGTAAGGGGACCGCCTCCTCCCCGGGCTCCAACTTTTCCAGCGCCCGCCGCTCTCCACCGCGGCAGGGGCCGAAGCAACTTCCCCAGCGCAGCAGCAGCTGGGGGGCAGGAGGGAGGAGGGGGAATGTGGGGTGCTCAGGGGAGGGGGTGGAGTTGGGGTGGGGAAGGGGCGGAGTTGGGGTGGGGCCGGGGGCGGAGTTGGGGCAGGGGCGGGGTCCCGTGGTGTGTCCTCTTTTTGCACTATTGAAATATGGTAACCCTAATCTGTCCCCATGACGAGGGGCACTGGTGGGGATACTGGGAAACTGGAGTGTCTGAGGGAATGGCTTGTGTGACTTGTGGTTAGCCAGTGGGTGAGACCGAAGGCCTCTCTGGCTGGCTGGTTTGGTGCCGTAGAGGTGGAGAAACCCCAGCCTGCGGCTGTAACTGGCCTGTTCTGAGTGATTTGTCCTGAATGGACACTCTCAGAAGCGTCCCAGCAAAGCCAGCATCGCATCGTTACACCCGGCTCAGCCCCGCTGTCCTCAGGTGCGATGCCTTCTAAAGGCCACAGGTTTGTGTCCCACTCAGAGTGACCCTAAGTGCTGGGAAGCGGGAGCAGCAGGGCCTGGTCCCCGAGCCTCAGGCCCCTGATTACTTATAATAAAGGCCACGGGTGCTGGCGCAATGGCAGATTCCCAGCTATTTTTAACTGCGTAAGCTACCTCACAGCTGGCGTGGGTCTGCCCCACAGCTGCCATCCCAGTGTAGACAGACCCTGAGTGCGAATGGCGTGTGCTGTCCAGGGAGCTAACGCAGCATGGTACGAACTGCCTGGGCCGGGTCTGCCCCGGCATGGCCAGCGAGATCAAGGGGCGTTTGGCCCCAACCGCCTCAGGTCGGGCTGAGCATCCCACCAGGTGCCTAAAGCCCTTTGGCAATTTGCCCCCTCGGGCTGGTTTAGGGGGTGGGGCTGAGCCCCCACAGCGCCTGTCCAGTCTGAAAATCAGCCCCAGTGTCTCAAGGGGAGAGGGGTCAGAGACGCCCCCGGCCGCCCGCAGGCCAGCAGCTGGAGTGAATCGACAACTTGCGAACACCACAACGGATGCTGTTACTTCATTTTGCCGGTAGATGCGCACACACACAGAGCAGGGCTCAGCCCCTGCAGCAGGGGGCGGCAGGGACACACACACACACACACACACACACACCCCTCAGCTGTGCAGAGCGTTCCGTTAAAAGCGGATTTCTCGTCAGGCTCGGCAGTGCCCGCGCCCGGCTCTGCAGACAGAGCCTCTGGTGCACATTCGGGGTGTTCTGGTCAAAGCAGTTGGAGTTAAATGCCCAGACTCCGCCCCGCCCCTGCTCAGGAGTGGGCATCCTGCCGTCTGACGCCCCCGCGGAGTCCCTGCCTGGGAGCGGGTGGAGAAAGGCAGGACAAGAACTGCCGGCTGGGGGTTAAAGCCAGACACATTCCAGATGGAAATAAGACCAATATATTTAACCAGGCGGGTGATTAGCCGCGGGAACACGCGCCCAGCGCTGGATCTTTGCAGGACCCCAGAGCCTGCCCGGCTGCCGTTCAGAAAGCTGCTGCTGCCCTTCTGGGCCCGTGGGGTTTGCTGATAGTTGGGGCTTTGCAGGGTGTTTCCAGGAGAAGGAGAAAATGAAGCTACGAGTCAGGTCTGTCCTTGGGTGCGATCCTGTGTCTTTACAACCAACGCCCACCCAGGCCTGCTGCCCGGCCCGCAGTGGAGACGTACAATAGTGGGCAGTTTCCTTGCTCAGACATCCCCAGCGTCTCTCTCCAGCCGGATCTGTGCCCAAGAAGCTGTCCCTTTGCTTCCCGCTTGGGGTCACGCTAGCTCGCCATTGCTTTTTTCCCTTTCTCCTAGATCTTCTACTCTAAACACCCACGGACACATCAGCCTGAAACCTCAGCCGCTGCCTTTGCAACCAGGGAAACTACCTGCCTTTAATTTTTGCTCTAGCCTCGCCTGTGGCCCAGTGCCTTGGACAGTGGCTTCTCTAATTTCTGGCAATCTCACTCCATGAAGGGGCTTAATTGCTCCTTCCATTTAGCCTCTGATTGTAGAATCTTCTCCATATCGCTATCTGTCTATGTGCAAGGGGGATCTAATGCTGCAAAGCCTCATAGGACAGCTGCGTGCTTCCACTGGAGGAGAAAAATAGCCCCTTCGGCTCTGTTTTCTTGGATTTGCAGGTGGAGGGAGAGTGAGAGATGTCATTAATAAAGACACTGGGACAGGGCTGCTCCAGCTCATGCAAACCTGTTTAATTCCTACCCGGGCTGCAGGGGGCAGCATCTCCCGGCGCAGGGAGATACAGGCTTTGGGGAGTTTGTAGCCACCTGCCGGCCCCTCCCGTTATAGACGGGGGGATAATGACCCAGCTCTCAGCATGCTGAGCCGGGGAAAGGAGACATCCCCACAGCTGCCTCTCCCTAGACACCTGGCAGCCCCGTTACAGCGCCGGCAGGGATACGGCCCTGGGAGTGGGGCTGCATTTACACGGCCGTAGGGGCATGCAGGGAAATCGGAGCCGGTCGCTGGAGATCCCCGTGTTAACACTGTGTGTGTAGATAGCACCATCCGCTCAGCACCTAACAAACAAACACTTCATCCTCCCCACCCAGAGGCAAGGTCCCCATTTCACAGAGGGGAAACTGAGGCACAGAACAGTGATGTGCCCAGCACAGAGTTACACAGAATTACAGTGCAGGAGATGGGGACAGAACTCAGGTGTCCTGGCTCCAGCCCACCCGCTCTGACCACTAGACCCTGCTCCCCTCTCGGAGCTGGGGACAGAACCCAGGCGTCCTGTGACTTCCTTTTGCAGACAGCGCTGGGCCCTGTGTTAGTAGCTGGGGGATCTGGCAGATCACAGGAATTAGTCAGCAGAAGCTTTCGGCTGTGCAGAGAAGCAGCGTTTGTGGGACCTGCCGCCGGGGGGGACCCCACAGGGGCCCGGCTACTTTCGTCTCTGGGTTTTACTGGGGTTACTCGTCCCCTTCCCCCGCTGGCGCCTGTACGTCAGAAAATCGGACACGCTGGCGACGGCTCTCAGCCCTTCCCCAATGGCGCCGAAAAGCTTTGACAGAAAGTCGGTCGTGCTGGCGGAGCTGATCTCCCGCCGGAGGCCCGAGATCTCGTCCTCCATCAGCCTGGCTTTCTCCACGAAGCCCTTCTGCAGCATGGCCTCCTGCTCCTTCAGCTTGCTCTCCAGCGCCCGCTCCGCCTCCTGCCGGGCACTGGCCAGCTCCTCCGCCACCTTGGCCTCCAGCTGCTTCACGATCTCCTGGTGGCTGCGCTCCTGGTCCTTCAGCAGCTGCTCCGTCTGCAGCCGCTTCTCCTCCGCCGCCTTCCGCTGCTGCTCCAGCATCTCCGCCTTCTGCTTCTCCTCTTTGGGGGGGAAAGAAAGGGGGAAATAGAGGCACAGCCCCTCCCCCAACCGCCTGGAGCAGCCCCCGGGTACCACGCAAACCCGCACCCCCGACTCGGTTGGCATGAGACGGGGCGGGTAACTAGGCAGCCATCCCCTGACACCAGCATCTCAGCATGGGACCTACCTAACCACGGCTCGAAGGGCAGTTTGGACGGGGACCCACAGAGCCCTGGGCATGGCGGGCAGAGAGGGGCATTCAGAGCACCTGGCATGGGAGGAGGGGCAGGGGGTTGCAGGGAGTCTCTGAAATAAAGGGGGCTGGGAGGGGGCACCCGGGGAGTTTGCTGGGGGGGGTGGGGGATGCAGGGAGCTCCTGGTGGGTGCAGTGAGTTTGGCTGACAGACACTCTGCAGCGTGTGACCTGGTATTATTTGCAGTCTGCATGGCCGTAGCACCCACGAGCCCCAGTCCCGGCCCAGGGCCCCGCGGCGCCAGGCGCTGCACAGACGCTACAGCGACGGAAACTGGGTCTGCTGCAAAGAAAAGGGGGCAGGGGCTTGTTTGTGGGGTCTCACCGGCCACGTGCTTCTCCGCCTCCGTCAGCAGGTTGTCGGCCTTCAGCACGGCCTCCGCCTCGGCCTTCTTACCGGCCAGGAACTGCTCCAGAGCCTCCTCCGCCTGGGACCAGAGATGGCCAAGCGCTGGATTATTCGTGAGCTCCAATCAATATGCTAATGAGCCCCCTCCTTTCTCAGGGGAGCAGGCCTCACAGGGGACTTTATTCCACCTCAGGGCAAAATGTTCCCCCCATGAACACAGAGGGATCACAGGGGCCGGAGTCAGGGGTGGGGAGATGGGAGCTGAGCTGCAGCTCAGGGGCTGATCCCGCCTCTCTGCCGCCTCATCCCCTCGGGGCTGGAAAATCAACGCTTTGGAGGGGGCTTCCCCATGGTGCACCAGACCCCCGGGTTAGAAAGCAAGCGACCGGGTCGAGAGGAGCTGCCGGCTCGCAAGGCAAACGCTCTCACCCGCGGGGCAATGTGGGTGTTTCTCTATGAGATCTGCTCTCGTTCAAACAGGAATCACTTCAGGGACGTCCTACGCCCGGTGCTACGCAGGAGGTCGGACCCACTGATCACAGGGGCCCCTCGTGCGCTGAGAATCGATGAAGCTATGACACATGTGGTGTCATTTCACACAGAGCCTGATCTCTGTTCATACAGGGCCGGATCCAAAGCCCATCGCAGCCAATGGAAAGATTTGGATTGGGCCCAGGCAGAGCGGGGCAGGATCCTGGGGGGAATTTGCCCCCGGCGCCTTCCTGCTCCGTGACCAAGGGAGACCTTTCCAACTCCCCCCGTGGAATCGGAGTCCATCACCATGGGCCACAGTGACTGCAGGTCACAATTTACCATGAAACACACAGTGCCCTGGCGTGGGGCCCCCGGGCCGGGCACTTGGCCAGCTCAGCACCAGCGGGACGGGGGCTGCGGGGGAGAAGCTGTGGGGGGCAGGGGAGCACGGAGGGAGGCTCACCCGCAGCCTGGGGGGAGCAGGCGGGCGGTGCGGGCGGCAGGAGCGCCACGAACGCGGCCGGAGGACTCAGGAGGACATGGGGCGGCCGTGCAGCCGGCCGGAGAGAAGCGGCGCTTTGAAGGGGAAACATGCTTCTCTCCGGCCGCCGGCTGTGCCCTGGGCTGCAGCCCCCAAAGCCCCCACGTTCCGGGCAGCCCTGCCTGGCGGGGGGAGGCGGCTCTGAGAATCACAGCCAATGGGAGCTGCGGGGGGTGCACAGAGCCACTTGCACCCCCCGCACCAAACAGGAGCTGCCCCAGGTAAGCGCTCTGCACCCCAATCCCCTGCCCCATCCCTGAGCCCCCTCCCATGCCCTAACTCCCTCCCAGACCCCCACCCCCAGCCTGCTTCTGCCCCCTAACTCCCTCCCAGACCCCCACCCGCAGCCTGCTTCTGCCCCCTAACTCCCTCCCAGCCCCTGCACCCCATCCCTGAGCCCCCTCCCGCACTCTAACTCCCTCCCAGACCCCCCCACCCCCACCCTGAGCCCCTTCCCATGCACCTAACTCCCTCCCAGACCCCCTACCCCCAGCCTGAGCCCCAGGAGAATGGAGAAAAAATGAAAAACGGGGGGGAGGGAGATAAGAGACAATGCTCCCCCCACAGTGGGGGCCCCAAAAAATGAAGCTGAGCCCAGGGCCCCACAAACTCTGAATCTGTCACTGATCAGACCCCGGTTCCCCCCTGGCCTTTCCCTGCCGTCGCCCCTCTGCTTTCTCCTCAGCGAAGCGGGGAAGCCTGACTCGGCCGCGGGGGTTTAGGCACCAGCTCTGCTGGCGAGACACGAGCCGGAGTGAAATCCAGCTCCTTCTCCCGGAGCTGCAGTCGCTGTTGTAGCTGCCAGGCCGAGGGGGGGGGGGGGGGGGGCTAATTTCAGACACTCACCTTGACCCCTTTGTTGGGCTTGGCCCGGTAATTCTCCACCACCTGGGTCTGGTCCCTGTCGTAGGCCTGGTACCCGCCAGGCTGGGAGTAAAGCCCGGCGCTGAGTCTCTGCTGCATGGCGGCCGAGAGCTCCTCCAGCAGGGCGCGGCAGGTCTGCTCCGAAACGGCCTCGTTTTCTGCGAGGATGTCTGCGTATCGCTCCGTGATCCCGGCCTGGGCACGGAAAGGGAGAAACCTCATTGCAGAGCTACGGCTGCGGCTGGATTCTGGTGCCCCCCCGCCTCTCCTGGCTGACACCTGCACCCGAGTGTGGGTCACTGGCCAGTCGGGGGATCAGCGGGTCAAAGGGTCATTGGCCAATCGGAGGATTGGGGGAGCCAATGGTCCATTGGCCAATCGGTCACCTGGGGATTGGACGGTCCCTGGAGCAGGGACCAGGTTTCGGTCGGGTATCCGTACAGCGCAGGGCACAAAGGGGCCCTGACCCACCACTGGTGCCCAGCGGGCCCCCCGCAGTGCAGATCCATCCCAGCAACGCTCTCCTTGCCGCTGGGCCCGGCCCGGGACGCCCCCACCTACCACCACCTGCTTCTGGAACTCCTGCTCCTCGTCCTTGAAGGAGCGCTGCATGAAGAGCCGCAGGGCGTCCCCCTCGTGTGTCCCGTGCGCCGCCGAGAGCTCGGCCAGCTCCGCCGGCAGCCGCAGCCCCCCCATCCCGGCCGCGTAGTGAGCCAGCGCCTCCCTGAGGGCCGCCTCGTTCTCGATGGTGGCCATGGCGGTCACCGCGTTGTCCAGGCAGGGCACCTGCCCGCTGCGGATGGTGCCCACGTAGCTCTGCACTAAGGAGCCGAACCCTGGGGAAGGGGAAGGGGTAAGAGCTGGGGGGAGGGGACTGTACATTTGTACAGCACCTGGCACCCCGGGGACTCCGCTGGGGAGCGTATCCCAGATTCTCCTCCGCGCTGACCCCGGGGGAACAGAGATTATTCTGGTCGCAGACCCCAGTCCAACGGGGCTCATCTGGGATTCGAACCGCAAGAGGCTCAGAACAAACGTCCTCTGAGCAGAGCCAGGGCTCCGTAGCCGGGCCCGGAACGAGCTCCTCTCCGCAGCATGTCAGCCCGGGGCGAGGGGCACCCGTCACGCCCACCCACCGGCGGATCACGCCAGCACCGTCTCCGCAGGGCTCTGCAGAGCTGGGACCGGGCCGGGGCCGTTTAACCGGCAGCTTGCCAAGGCGGCTGAGTGTCGGCATCTGGCCGAATCTGAAGCCGAGCGGCTCAAGGATCCCTGAATGCAGGAGAGGCCCCAGTTTCCATCCCTGCTACAGGCCAGGTGCGACCCAGGGCAGAGTGTGTTACCGGTGCCCTCCCATGCCCATCCCCAGGGGATCCGAGCGGTCACAGCCCCGCTAGGGGACCCTCGTCTCGCTAGCTCCAGGGCTAACAGCTTCTGCTTGGGAGGGTTCTGCTTTCACCCCTGGTGTTGGGCAAGAAGGAGGCCACCAGACAGGACAAAGGGAGAGGGACCAAGGACCCAGGGGATCTCCCAGTGTCACAGACGGTTCGATTCTCCAACACCTGCTAAATGCTCTCTGAAAATAGCCCCCCACACGCAGGGGGAATTCCTCCCTCCTCGGGGCTGGGTTTCTCTCGGCCAAAGAGGGCAGATCGGCCGGCAAAGCCATCGGCCTGCGTCTCCACAGAGCAGCCGCGGGGCTGACGTACTTCGCCCATTGACCGGAATCCCTCCTTTGACCGTCTTGACGTGGGAGCACTGGAAGACGTAATCACAGAACCGGCGGGTCTGGTCCAGGAACTGCGGGTCCAGGGCACTGGTGGGTAGCAAGTCCAGCTGGCCCATCTCCTGCCGCGATGTCGGCTGGACAAACACGAAGCACTTGCGGGTGGGGAAGAAGTTGCGGATGCACTGACGCGGCAGGTTGTATTCCATCACCTTCTTGTTGTTGCCTGGAGAGCCAAGGAGAAGCAGGAGGTTACACCCAGCACTGCGCTAATAACGGAGTTTGGGGTCGTTGGCAGCTTGCAAATGTCAGGGGGAAATTTCAGGCTTAGGTCAGGTGGAAAATGAGAAGTTTTGGCAAATGAAAAGCTGAAAAAAAACCTACTTTGGGGCCAAAGGAAACGTGGTGTTTTCATCCCGGCCTTTTTTAAACACGTTTGGAGTTGGGACGTGGAATAAAATCAAATGGAGATTTTGGAACCAAACGTTGTTTAAAACCAAAAGAAACAAAATCCAATTTTTTGGATTTTTTTATTATTTATTTTCCCCCCAACAGAACAAGTCAACAACCCCAACCAGAACCTGCGAAATGGCGCCTTACTCTGCAGGTTTCACCAAACCCAAACGGTCGGCGGTGACTACACACCTCTCCCACCCGCTGCGCGGGAGCTTCGGGGGTCGGGGGCGCCCGGCGCTCGGGAGACGCGGAGACCTGCGCGTTATCCAGCGGTATGGCAGAGCTCGGCGGTAGGCAACATAGAGTTCGGGTTTGGGTTTGCGTGGGTAGGATATGTCGAGGAGGCTTTCTGGGGGTAGGCCATGTGGAGTTAGGGTTAAGGTTCCTATGGGTTATGCCACTTAGACTCAGAACGAGGGTTCCTATGAATGGGGCTCCCTTCCCTAGGGTTAGGGTTTGTATGGGTTATGCCTCTTAGGGTTAGGGTTCCTACGGGTAGGGCTCCCTGCCCGACACTTACGGTTCCTATGGGTACGGATTCCTGCCCAAGGGTTACGGTTCCTATGGGTTATGCCACTGAGAGTTCGGGTTAGGTTTCATTTGGACCTGGCCAAGGAACGTTCACAGATGCGAGGGCCGAGAAGGGCCGTTCTGACCACGTTGCCCTATCGTCTCCCCTGGCGCCCCCACATCTGTCTATCTCCACCGCGTGTCTCTTACACCGTCGGCTCCTTGGAGCAGGGCCTGTATCTTTGTTCTGTTTGTGCAGCGCACTGGGTTCCTGGGCCTCGGTGACAGGAGCCGGGACGCCGGGGTAGATGGGCCCATGGGCCTGATCTCGGGGGCAGGGAGGAGGCAGGATACCAGGGGTGATGGGCCCCTCCTGCACACAGCGGACCCCAGCTCACCTTTCCTCAGGGCCAGCGCGTGCTCCAGGTACTGATCCTCCGTCACCAGCTGCCCCTCGATCCTCAGCTCCAGCGTGAAATCCCGCACGGCCCAGACGAAGCTGGGGAAGAAGCGGACGAACTCCGTGTCCTCCTCCGTGTCGTCCCCTCCCTGCGCCTTCACCTTGATGTGCTCTGTCAGCTCCGACACGAAGCTGGGCCGAGGGCTGAGGACTCAAACTGGGGCCAGGCCTGGGTGCTACCACCCAGCGTGGGACTGAATAGGGGGGATCCCAGCCCCACATCCCCCAGGGACCACCCCCCAGGACCCCAGCCCCATGCTCCCCAGGGGCCACCCCCCAGGCAAGGATACTGCAGCTGCTCCATGGCGTACTGGTCGATGGTCCCTTTGCTGTTGTAGACCAGGGTGCTGCTGAGCAGCACGGCCAGCGCGAAGATCCACGCGTCGTTCTTGGTGTCGCCCTGGGCAGCGAAGGGGGGTTGGATCTGAAACACGAGCCCGGGTGCCCAGCACAGGGCCAGAGGGGGCTGCTCCAGGGCCGAGCGCACCGGCCTGGGCTGCACAAACAGGGGCCCTCCAGTGGGATCAGGGAGGGGATCTCCCCTCTGGGGTTGGCCTGAAGGCGACATGCTGGATGTGTGCCCAATCTGGGCCCAGCCATCCCTGCCGGCTGGTGATACATTGGGGAGGGGCTGGAGCAGAGCCCCGAGGACGATTCGAGGTTCGAAGCCCTGCCCCACAGCGAGCCAGGCCAGGGCTCCCACTGTTGAGCTGGGCCCAGGGCAGGCTCCGGGGCACCGCGATCCCCGTCTGTCCGGCCGGCCGGCCGTGGGGAGCAGAGATTTGCTCGGGGCGTCGAGCAGAGTGGGAAGGGGTGTGAGCCAGCGACCGGGAGGTGAAGTGCGGCAAATTCAGCCTGGGAATCGGGCGCCGGTTTTGAGCAGGGAGCGGAATGAACCCTGGGGGGGAGTTGGGGGTCGGGGTACAGCGGGCCAGGCCCAGCAGCCTCCCACAGGCTCCCCGCCGGTAAGTCACAGAGAGGCCGTCACTGGCTCTTTATATTACGGAAGAATGTTTCCGTAAAAAGATGGGGTCGTCCGTCATTTTTTTCTGTACTGTCCATAAAAATAATTTTCTGCACTTGGCATCCCTGGCCAGAGGTGCCAGGACAGACAGGCCCCCCTGAGCCCCCGCTCAGCTCAGCTGAGACTGGATACATGGGGCGGGAGGGGGACACCCCCACATCAGCACCTGCCCCCCGCCAGGCTCCAGGTCCGAGCTTGGGGGGGCGGCTCCGCCCCCAGGGGGGGCAGTGGAGTGGGGCAGCTGGGGAGGAGGGGCACCCCCACTTGGGAGGAGTTACCTGGCTGCTCCACCTGCCCCCCCCCACAGCTTGGTCCGTCCACCCCCTCCAGACACTGCCGCCCCTGCCTGGCTGCCCCAGCCCCTTGGCAGGCCAGTGGGTGGGAGGTCCCGGCAGGGCAACCCCTTGAGTACCGTACCCCAGGCCGGGACCCAGCCGCCCACCCCTTAGACGGGCCCTGGGGCCAGGCTAGACGGTCACAGGGTCCCTCTGGCCTTGGGGTCTCAGAACCTGCTCCCCAGGCAGGGGCCGCACGGCCCCTTTCTCCAGCCCCCCCCCGCCGCCCCCCGCTCACCTTCTCCACGTCGCCCAGCCCCTCGGTGTCCAGCAGCACCAGCGTGTGGCCAGCCCGGCGGGGGTGGGGCAGGCACCACATCCAGATGCCCTTGGTGTGCGACTGCACCGTGGCGCCCAGCGAGAACCCTGGGGAGAGAGGAGACGGGGTAGAGACCCAGTGCCCAGGCACGCCTGCCCCCTCGCTCCCGGCTCCAGCCCGGGGCCCACGGGAAGGGGGCTGGGACAGCTCTCACCTCTCTGCTTCCCGGCCAAGGAGTTCATGAGATACGACTTGCCGGTGCGGTACAGCCCCACGATGGCCACCACCACCACGGGCTGGGCCACGCCGCGCAGGATCTCCAGCGCTGCGGGGTTCACCTCCAGCTCCCCGTTGGCGCCGTTCCCCACCAGGCACACGGGCCCCTCCATGGCCACGGGCTAAAGAGAGGGAGCAGCAGAGAGCCCTGCAGGAAGGACAGGAGGGTGTCAACAGCTGGTGTCCAAGGCGCTCTGCCCCAAAGGCGCACACAAAAGGAGCGTTTCTCCCAAATCCCCCCCCCCAGCAACAAATGGCTCCAACCTCAGGCGCTATGCCTGGGCCAACCCATAGCTGGAATGAGCAGTGAAATAGGTCACGGGTGTCATCATTAGGTTTCAGAGTTAACGTGCCAACACTAGAAACAAGGCAGTTCATGCCACTCACAGGGCTTTCGGCTCAGGCTCTCTGCACACTCAGGCAGAAAACCCTGTCTGGAAGAGATCACATTTGGAAATGTTTTCTTTGCAGCCACAAAGGCGGGCAGGGCAGGGCTGGATTGTCACTGGCGCTAGGGCCCCCAGTCACTGCTGATCATTTCAGCAGGAACACCCAGTCCGTCAGCGTCAGGGGGGAGCCGTGCGAGTCTGTAGCCACCAGAACAACGAGGAGTTTAAGACTAACATGTCTTTGGGCTTAAGCTTTCGTGGGCAAAAAGCCCCTTCGCAGTCCTTGTGCTTCTTCCGTACGGTGGGGGGATCCCGGAGCCTGGGGGCGAGGCCAGAGCGACCCCGGAGCAGGCTAAACAGCACGTTGCCCCAGCAGCAGTGAGATGACAACACCCCGCAGGGCCCTGATCCAGTTGGGTTTCACAGAGCCGGGGAGTAGGGCTGGGTTCCCTGCCCCCCTACCCCCATGTGTGCCAGCCTGGCCCGCTGCTTAAACTGTCCTCCGGTCTTTGCCCTGCCAGGACCTCCCTGGGGAACTCCCTAATGAGCGGGTGCGAGCTCCGTGCCCTGACAGGCTCCATACACAGCTCGGGGAGGGGAGGGGGGGCTGGGAGCCAGGACTCCTGGGTTCTCTCCCCGGCTCTGGGAGGGGAGTGGGGTCTAGTGGCTGGGAGCCAGGACTCCTGGGTTCTCTCCCCGGCTCTGGGAGGGGAGTGGGGGCTGGTGGTTAGAGCAGGGGGGCTGGGAGCCAGGACTCCTGGGTTCTCTCCCCAGCTCTGGGAGGGGAGTGGGGTCTAGTGGATGAGAGTGGGGGGCTGGGAGCCAGGACTCCTGGGTTCGTTCCCAGGGCCAGCAAGGCAGATATGTCCCGCAGGGGGTCTCTTACCAGGGGCTGGTCGCTCAGCCTGGAAGCCGGGTGAATTCCGCGGGGGGCAGCGTCTCTCCTGCCCGGTCACCAGCCCCAGCCCGTCTGGGAAATGAGAGGAGAAGTCACCCAGAGCCCAGCCCCGCTCAGCCGCTGCGTGACACTCGGCTCCTCCTCCGGCCCGGGCGGGACTCCTGGGTTCTCTCTCTGGCTGGGGGGGCGGGTGCTTGGGGAGTGATCCCCCCGCAGCACAGGGTGCCCGGCCCCGCCCTGCAGCTGCCGCCCCACATCCCGGGGCGGGGGACGAGCCGGGTCCGGCAGCTCAGATCCCTGAACGTGTCAGACTCCGATGGAAACCGAAAGCCGGAGCCTTTCTCGGCACGGGGCTGATTCCGGGAAACCCGGCGGGGGGGGGCGCGAGTCTCTCGGAGCTGCAGCCGCCCAGCTGGGGGGCCGGTCCCGCGGGGCGCAGGGGCTGCGTCTCCATCCCGAGGGTGTTTAACCCCGGGCTTGCCACGCCGGGTTTCCAGGCGCGGAGGCAGCTGCTGGCAGTACAGGGGCCATGACACACAGCACAGCGGCCCGAGGGCACCCAGGGGAAGGCCTCACTGCAAAGCCTGCCGCTGCCCCCCTGCTTAGGGGGCAGAGCTGAGCCCCAGTGCGCTGGGAGTGGGGAGACGTGTCCAACCTCAGCTGCAGCTGCTGCCTCGGACCCCCCCTTGCCTCAGTTTCCCCATCTCCCCCCTCCAAAGTGCAAATCTTCCCTTCTCGGGGAATGAAATTCCAGATGAAACAGGAACCCACCGTCCTTGGCCTCTTGGGATCCCAGTGCTCCCCCCCACCGAGCCCCCACCCCTGCAGCACAGCGGCCGGGTCAGACCCTGCTCTCCACCCCCTCCCCCAGTGCCGATCCTGGGTGACCCCGCTGGCTCCCCCAGCCCGGATCAACCCACGGCCTTCTTGTGTCTGGACTTAGCATCACCCGCAGCCATCTTGTGTGCTCAGCCTCTCGTTACACTCCCCACCTTGACAACACTTTACCAAAGCCATCGTCACCACAGGAGTCCAATACTGGCACTTGCCGAGCTCGCCTCCTGGGTAAGGCCAAGAATGACATTTGTGGACTTCGAATACCAACCTTTCATACCTTCTGCACAGTTCTCCTTCCCCAGCCAGCCAAGGCCACCATGCTTACTGGTCAAACCAGCTGAATCCCGATGATCACCACGACTGGATGTAAGGCCACGTGTAAGATCCCTGATGCCATGGGAGACCAACCCAACAAAGATTCCCACAATTTGTGTTTCAAATCTTTACTAACCCTCTTAAACACTTGTTTAATCTTATGGGTGGAGTAATGGACCTTGATTCTGCACACTTCTTCTTTAGCAGCACGTCAATAATTCCTTCAATAGGGGTGCGCAAGCAATCTTTTTAAAACAGTCAAATTCATTCCAATCGGTAGAGGCTCTATATCGGAGTACAATGTGTATGTTATCTTCCATTGGTTATATCTGAATGTAGGGACTGGAAATTTAAAATCACATCCTTCAATTATTACAATGTGGTAAAAACGCTTGTTTTCATCTGGATTATGAGGTATTTTGTGCAGATAATTAATTATGAGCACCGGGCACCAGCTACTAAAACACACACACTTACTGCTCATTTACCCAACTGTAGAGTCATTTGCAAAGGGGTTAATAGCATCACAGCATTTCCCCTCTGCTATTTCTAACACACGGCCTGCGGCTGTAAGGCATTCTTATGTGCCCTTACCAGTGTGACTCCTGGGTTCTCTCCCCGGCTCTGGGAGGGGAATGGGGTCTAGTGGTTAGAGCAGGGGGAAGTGAGGCTGGGAACCAGGACTCCTGGGTTCTCTCCCCGGCTCTGGGAGGGGAGGGGGGCTGGTGGTTAGAGCAGGGGGGGCCGGGAGCCAGGACTCCTGGGTTCTCTCTCCAGCTCTGGGAGGGGAGTGGGGGCTGATGGTTAGAGCAGGGGGGCTGGGAGCCAGGACTCCTGGGTTCACTCCTTGGCTCTGGGAGGGGAGGGGGGCTGGTGGTTAGAGCAGGGGGGGCTGGGAGCCAGGACTCCTGGGTTCTCTCTCCAGCTCTGGGAGGGGAGTGGGGTCTAGCGGCTTAGAGCAGCAGGGGCTGGGATCTGTCATCAGCATTTTGAAGCTTTCTCCAGACATGAGGGCTAGAAATGTCCTTTTTCTTTAAGGCTGAAACCATCCCAGAGCCACCTGACTTCAGGAGCTGGGGCTTTAAGGGAAACGATAATTATCATGAGACTCCCGAGAGTCGGCATCACTGCAAACCTCTCCGAGCTGGTGACGCCGGCTGAGCCTGCAGCCGCCCAGCTGGTGGGGATGATCCCGCAGGCGCAGGGGGAGCAGGTCAGAGCCCTTGTGGCCTGTCTCTCTATCCTGATACAGGGGATGTTTAACCCCGTGTTTGCCACGCCAGGTTTCCAGACATGGCGGCAGCTGTTGGCAGTACAGGGGCCATGACACACAGCACAGCAGTTCCGAGTGCAGCCACAGGAAGGCATCACTGCAAAGAATCCTGCTGCTCTCTGCCTAGGGGGCAGAGCTGAGCCCCAGCGTGCTGGCGGGTCTGGCATCAGGCCATGTCCGTCAGCCGAGCGCAGCGTGGCTGTGTCCCCTTCCCCAGGCACCGCTGGTCAAGGGCTGGATGGGTCCGGGCGGGGGCATTCTGGAGAGCACGGGGGTGACGGGAACCCCAGCTCTGACCTGGGACATGGTGGGCCAGGGTGCACGGCTCCTTGCCTCCCAGCAGGCACCCTCCTCCCAGCCCACAAGCCCGTACCCGGCTCCTGGAATGTGCCAGCCCCACTGAGGGCACTGGCAGGCAGGGGCCACCCCGTGTCCTTGGGCCCCAAGCTGGTCCAGACTCCAGACACGGTAACGAGCAGGCCCCCGATGGCCGGCCGCGGAGGCTGCACCGGGGGGCTCACAGCAGCCAGGGCACTGCAGAGACCACGGCTGCCCCGGGCACCAAGACTGGAGTCACTGTCGAACTGTCCACCGACGCCCCCACCAGGCAGCGCCCCCGGCTCAGCTTCCACTTCCTCTTCCTGGGGGTTACGTAGGCAGATGTCTAACAGCCGGGACGCCCCTTACAGGCCCCGGGAGCCCCGATATCACCCCACTCTGCATCGGCGACCCGGCGAGAAAGGGCCGGGCCGGGTGGCTCTGGCTGGGCTGCCGTTCCCGGCTGTGGAATCCAAACAGATGGATGCACAAGAGGCACTGGACCTGGGAACGGGCCCATGGTACCGATGCCCCTCAACCAACCAACAGCCGCCTGCTCTCCCAGCCCCGGGCTCTCCTCCCCATCCCAGCTCTGCCACCCAGCGTGGGTGTCTACTCCCAACCCCGTCCCGCACTAACCACTGCACCCCACTCCCCTCCCAGAGCCGGGGAGAACCCGGGACTCCTGGCTCCCAGCCCCCCAGCTCTAACCACCAGCCCCCACTCCCCTCCCAGAGCTCGGAGAGAACCCAGGAGTCCTGGCTCCCAGCTCCCCTGCTCTAACCACCAGACTCCGCTCCCCTCCCAGATCTGGAGAGAGAACCCAGGAGTCCTGGCTCCCAACCCCATCCCGCACTAACCACTACACCCCACTTCCCTCTCAGAGCCCGGGAGAGAACCCAGGAGTCCTGGCTCCCAACCCCCCTGCTGTAACTACTAGACACCCCGCTGCTTAAAACTCTCACTGCGCTGACCCTGCCTTGACAGCGAGAAGTTCAGGGCAGCCAAGGCAGGTTCACGGCTCATCCCAGCACGCAGGCGTCCCTCATGTTTTGTTCAGGGCGGCGATTCATGTCCCCAGAGAGCAGCAAAGAGACCCAGACACGTTCTAAGGGAGGTTCGTGGGGACATTTATTTAATTGCAGAGTTTAAAGCCAACCAGCTACGAGGCAAGGAGAGAGGCGCCCTTCCCCCACACCAGCTCCCACCCCTCAGCCTGGGGCTGGGGAGGTACCCAGGGCAGAGGGCTGCCTCAGCTCCAGGTGTGGGCAGCATTTCACTCCCCCTTGGGGTGATGTTCTCGTGGCCACTTCACCTGGATCGTGCCCACAGATCAGGCCAATGGGCCCAATCATCCCGGGATCCCTCTCCAACAGCACCTGTGCACCTTGAGGTAGCACGTCTCCCTCCCTGCAAGGCCTTGTGGGGGAGATTTTCCTTCCTGATCCCGCCAGTGGGGGGCCAGCCCCGGCCAGGAAGCAAGGAGGTTGGGAGCCTTTGCTGGATGTTATTAAAGCTGCTTGCCAGTGGAGCGTCCTGTGGCAGGGGGTTCCGCAGGTGAACGGGCGCTGGGGTACAGAGGCGAGTGGGCAGCTGGGGACCCCATCAGAACAGGCGCCGGACGAAGTTGGTGATGGCCCCAGCGGCCTTGCCGATGAAGCCGGGTAGCACGAGGGTGGCCACATCGCCCAGCACCCCCAGCGCCGATTGGATCCACGATGGCTTCCGGATCTCCTCATTCTGCTGCTGCAGGTGCCGGATCTGGTTCTCCAGGCGTCCGGCCTCCTCCCGGAACCCCTCCTTCAGCAGGGCCTCCTGCTCCTGGGGGGCAGCGAGAGCATGAGGGGGATCCCCACGGTACATCCCCCACCCCACAGGCAGGGAGAGGTCACGGCAACAGCGTGGGGCTGGCCTGGGGGGAATGGGGGCCCAGGGCAGGGGGGCCAGGGTGTGTTTGTCCCTGCCGCCCCCTCCTGGAGGGGATGAGTCCTGCTGTGTGTGTGCAGGCGCCGTTCCCCACACTGCGCCCCCCAGCAATCCCATCTTGGGGGGATCCGCCGCACGGGCCATCTAGTCTGGTATCCTGCCCCGACAGCCATTTGCCAGCGCCCCGGCTGCCCTACGCACGGGAATCCCACCCCTGGGCAGGCAGGCCCGGGCTGTCCCTAGGCAGGTGCGGGGCCCGAACACCCCCCCTGCCCCAAGCCCCACCCCACCTCTTCCTGCCCCCTCCCTGCCCCCATTCTGCCGTGCCCCCTCCTCTCCCAATTAATGCTGGGAGCCGTCAAAATGGGGCAGAGCAGAGCTGCTACCAGCCCCTGCGTCACCCAGGCCCCACATCCCCCTGAAGCGAGGGGGCCCCCCAAAGCACAGGGCCAGGGTCGACAGCAGCAGGTCTGCCCATCCATCCCCCGCAGCGCCAAGCACCCGCGGCCCCCCTGGTACCTTCAGTTTCTGATCCATCATCTTGCCCTGCTCCTCCAGCAGCTTCTTCCTCTCGTCCTCCAGCTTCGTCTCCAGCTGCCGCAGGTTCTCCTGGTAGCTGCGGTCCTGGTCCTCCAGCTTCTGCTGCAACTCAGCCTCCTTCTGCTTCAGGACCTGCTGCTCCCGCTCGGCCGCCTCGGCCCGGGCTCGCTCGGCTGGCACGGGGAGAGAGAGGTGGGTCAGCATGGGGAGGGCCATGGTGACTCTGCCCACCAGGGCTGCAGCCCAGGCACCTTCTCCCGCGCCCCAGCGGCGTGATGTCCCCACAGTGGTACCTGCCATCTCCTTCTCCTTCTCCGTCAGGGCCTCATCCGTCTGCAGGATGGACTGGGCCACGGCCTCCTTGGACTGGAGGAACTCCTGCAGCGCCGCATCGGCCTGGGGATGGAGAGTGGGAGCCACCGGGTCAGGGGGGTTTGTCGCACGGAGCCAGATCCAGGTTGGGATTCTGGATCATGGCACCGGAGAGTAACGGGACTGGCTGGCTTGGAGGGGGGTGGGTGCTGGGATGCAGGGGCTTTCCCCTCTAGGGGGTGCAGGCCCTGATCCGGCCACAGGGCAGGGAATGGCTGGCTCACGGGGGCGGGGGCTGGGACATGGGGCCTTTCCCCTCTAGGGGGCGCCAGTTCCCATCCAGCCCCAGAGTCAGCATTTGGTTTCCACTCGACACCCTCGGCGCCTGTTCCGGATGAGCTGGGGGCTGAACCCGGTTTTTAACAGGACAAATGGCATCATCACCCAGGCACTAACCGGGCCCCCCCCAGCAGCCCCAGCAGAGCGGCCGAGGGCTGGAGGGGCCACGGGAACCAGACACCCCGGCACGTTGGCAGTCAGGAGGGCTGTGAGGGTGGGGTCGGCTCACACCCTGATGCTGCCCCTGCTCTGGGAAGGATCCAGGAACTGCCCAGGTGAGGGAAGCTGGTGCCTGGTTCTCAGCAGGTTCCCAGGCTGCACAACGAGGGGGCACAAAGACACACAGAGCCGGGCACCAGCCCTCTCCTACCTTTACCCCCTTCCCCGGCACCTGCCGGTATCTCTCCACCATGCGCTGCCGGTCGTCCAGGAAGCGCTGGTAGCCCCCGGGCACTGAGTAGACCCCCTCGCTGATCTGGTCATCCAGCTCGTCCGACAGCTCCAGCAGGGCGGCCATGCAGCGGTCCGAGGATGCCCCCTCATTGCGCCGGCAGAGCTCCTGCTTCTGCTCCTCCAGGCGGCGCTGCCAGGTTGGGCACAGACAGGGGAGGCATGAGCCAGGGTGGGGGGGTGCAGATGGGGCAGGGGTACGAGCCATGACAGGGCCTGAATGGGGCAGGTGTGTGAGCCGATCCACATGCGCCTGGGGCTGGAGATTGGGCCGGGTCCCCTTGGCCTGGCATCTCGGGTCCCCAGCTAAGCAAGGCCGAGTGTGACACTGCCCCCCATATTCTTCAGTGATATGATGGTGATACGAGTCTGGCATCGTTTTGGTGTATTTTATGCAAGTTCAGGCATGTGCGTGGTCATTGGAAAAGGGAGGATTTGCTGAATACCATTATCCTAGGTGTGTGCGTGGAGCATTTTTGTATGTGAAGTTAAGAATACTGACCATGTGTCTGTATTTCGAATGGCGTTACACCTGGGGAACGCCCACTGGACACCATGTTTTCAGTCTAGATAGCGGGTGGGGAATGGCCTGTTCAG